>NW_017536629.1:2561149-2583845 GCF_001853355.1 Bactrocera latifrons
ATAAATAAATGACTAAATAAAAATTTAAAAGAAAAAATAAAAAAAATCTGTTATTTAAGAATATCTAAAAAGTTGCCACAATCTATTTTACATACATATCTATAGCAGATATAAACTTACACGGAGACATACTAGTATACTCACAAAACAAGAAAGAAACAAAATTTTAAATGAAGGACTGCGTGTTGAATCATTAGTATTGGTTTGCTTAAGCGCTTTCGATTGCTTTATTTGGTTTCGTAAATCTGTGCATGTACTTGAGGGAGTCGAACGACAATTTGACATCCTTCACAAACATCTACGAGATAAGAAATACAGAATAGAGGTAACAAGGTAATCGAGACTAAAACAGGAAATAGGGAAGCGGGGTTCTTGTTAACTTTGCTGACAACATTATGTTGCTTTACTTCCTTACTTTCTACCATCTTATCTGTCTGACTGCTATTTATCTGCCAGCCTTACTGCACACGCTTTCTTTTCACCTGATAAATGATTGGATGAAAAAGTGTGTATTTTCAAATTATATATTGTTGTTGTAAATGCTGCGTTTGTGGCTACATTTCGCTTTAAGGTTATTTTACAACGCCTCGTGTATATGAGTGTTCATATTAAGTTGTCCGTTGCCGCTTATCAATGTTCCACGCTGCATGTTTTACGCTTTGAAGCGTTTTGAACCGGTGCCAAGTTATAAACAACAGGTGCACATCCTTCTAATTTCTTTGTAAGCGTAGTTTACTTGCGGCCATGATCGGTTAACATATACGTATGGTAAAAGCCGCGAATTCGTGGTAGAGCAACAATTGGTTTAAGAGATTGAGTGCAAAGCCATTTTACAGCAAGAGCGAAAACTTTGTGTGCTTTTGGGCTTATTTGTATGAGTAGAAACGTAGAGTAAACTTAAAAGTAACCGACTTTTACATTATACGAAAAGAGACTTCAGAATAACGTTCTAGTACCCAGAGTACCGAAAACGGCCCGAATGAGTCCATTAGCCATCGCACGCAAGAAGTGGAGCTATACCCACCTAATTTATGTAAGTTTTTGCAAAAGGATCTTGATTTGCAGCTTAAAAGATTTAACTCGGACAAGTATTGAAACCGAACAACCATCAATCACGATGTGAATAGGCACAAAACGATATGCACCAATGGGGATTTTTGCAAGAATATTTTGTTCAGCGGTGAAGGTGACGTTTAGTTGACCACTTAAACCACTATTTGAAAGGAGTTCCATCTAAATTTAATTTCAACGAATAAATTTTTCATTTCGCTATCTGGCTGTACGGTCCTGTATGTAAATTTCTGATAGCAATGGAATAAGGATTTAAGAACCGAGCAATATTATTAGATTATTTACAGAATCTTTACATTATCTTCAGGCAAACGAAATATTTAAAATCATTCATGTAACCAAATATTCTTCGTACTATACAATTCCCTTATGTATAGTTTACTTTGACGTGAATAGCGTGAAATCTGAAATCTTGAACGAAGAGTACCTAGCCGAAATGAAAATCGTTAACTTAATTACCACTTCAGTTTTGAATAAGCAAACAGAAATTATTTAATTAAAATTTTCTTAAAATTATCTGCGCCCAATTTAAAATGTTCCGAGAAACCGGTGAGTGTTAAAGTAGAAAAATATTATAATTATGCCAAATTCCCTTTTACTTACATTTGAAAAATGTATGTCTAGAGAAAAATGTATGTCTAGAGAAATAATAAAATTTCTACTTGGAGAAATCGGATGAGTGTTTAAAATGTCAACTTTGGAAAATATGTGCACTCAAAATATTACGAACTAGTCTGTTTAGTAATCATTTATGATAATCATATTTTTTGTCATTCATGTGGCATATTTATGGCATTGAATCTAACCTCAAAGAGACAATTATTTTACAAACAATTTGAAAGAACCATTAATTATCGAAAGATTCTCAACTGAACCATTTTCATGTAGGAGACAAGAAGATGGCGAATAAGATGGGTTTGGTAAATTGGCGAAAGGGTAAGATGTATGTATGTATGTGTGTATTCTGAAAAGCTTTGGTGCCTTAAGTGAAGACGGTATGGTGTTGCCGTCCACCAAAAACGTTAGGTGTTGCCGGCGTGTTGCCGTCCATTTTTATGTCTTCTCAGTGGTTATGACAGTTTGGAGACATGAAAGAATGTTAGTCACTAGCCATTAAATAAAAAATTTAAATATATATATATATATATATACATACACCTGTTGACGGCTAATTAGAAACGACACCTAATTTGAGTTAAATGATGTTATTTTCCAATAAATCACGTATATTTATTGCGTTTTCACTTATTTTATTGAAACCTATGTTAAACCTAAACTCGAATAGTAAAAATTTCGTTTAAAATTCTTTTGAAGATTTTAACAAAAGAATGTGGAATGAACGATTTGGGGGCGACAACTAATTAGAAACGAAAATATTTCATCAACAAAAAGTAATGATATTACAAAACTTGCTTACTTTCAGTTAGTATTTTGTTGGTTATCTCTTTTGCTTTAATATTGCTTCACATCGTTTCCAAATTTACGTATAAGACTCTAACAGCGCACCAATGGTGTAGCTTGCTATGCCGTTTTAATTTCATCACAAAGAACATCCATATTTGAGATGCACTAAATGGTTTAAGTTTGAGCTGGGCAATTCCCACTTCAAAATATTGATAGAATTTTTATTAAAAAACTTTTCTGTCAATTCAAACGTATGCTTTATGCCGACGCATTTCTCCTTGTTTAAAATTCCATTAGTCTTATGAAGTGGACTAACACCATTCCAGGAAACAAATTCCCACACCATGATTGATCCTCCACAATGCTTCACTACGCGTGAAATAAGCGAGGATCAAATTCTTGAATTATTGGACGGCGAATATTCCTTCGACCATCAGGACCTAAGCGATTAATTTTTGTTACATCGTTCCAAACGACATACCTCCGTTGATTTTTTGACTTAGACCAATAAGAGTTGACAAAGCCTATGCGTCGTTTCTATGAAATTTAGTCAGAAGTGAGTTCCCACCGGGAAACTATTTTCTTGAATAGTTGGTCATTATATTCAACTTGAATTTCACATAGAATGTCAGAGGAACTCTATTTTTGGACATCTTCGGGAGATAGTGTTAATTATGAAGTTTTTCGGATTCTTTCTTTGCGTGAGATATTGAAAATACTTTTAAAATTCTGTATATGCTTAAGGACATTCAAAACAATTTTTTGGAGCATTTGACCTTATTCGAAATTTCTTTGCACATCTTTCCATACCGACGATGGTTAAAAATGTAGCTGCGAAGGGTAGATGTACAGCTGCAGCTTTTCCTCATTAAAATACTTCATTAATACATTTTCATATATTTTATACCACAAGTTTGAAATACACGCTTACCAGAAATAAATAATATTATTAACAAAAATTAACACGTGAGGAATTTTAATCCTTAAAACAACTGTTTCTAATAAGCTGCCGCACTTAATGCACCTTCTATATCGTAACGCATTTATTATTTGGGGAAAAATTAAAAGAACTTTAACTACACAATTACAAAGCAGAGTAAGTTTAGTAGTAAATAGAGTAACACGAACAATGCACGACTTTTAAGAATATAAATAAAGGTATATCAAATTTTTTTATCATAATACCCATCAGCCTTCTGCAAAAAAGGGAGCGTTTCTAATTTGCCTTCAACGGCTGTATGTACGAAATGTAAAAGTATTTTTAGATGGTATTGTAACGAGAGTGACGTCATCCACAAAGTTAATAATAACAAAGACGTTAATAACTTTGGTGGGAGGATAAGTTAGGTCATGTTGTGGGGATGATACAGAGTCGTTGAAGCTCACTTGGATAGAAATTCGTCATTTGTGTTACACAAAAACTCCAAAAAGATAGAGCATCAGATTCTCATTGATCGACGAATCCTTTTCTACTTGCAATATACTTATTACGGATAACGTCGATCCCAGCAAATTTGTTGAATTCGCCACAGATGTTTCTACCGAGATAATTGAATCTCAGTCTAGCGAAAGTTGGGCAATAGAGGAAGAAGTGACAATGAAGAAGAAGAAGAAGAAAATGTCGCCTCGCCTTTCTCCAGACAGCATTGGAAAAGAGCGTCCGACAGAATACTGAGCCGTACCGCGTGTTAACATTGGCCATTTATGCCACGATTTAATTTTGTATAAACGAAAAATAGTGGTAAGCGATATTGATATGGAACTCTTTCAGGTATTTATGAAATTTTCGTCAAGCTAAGCTTGCGTGTTACATATTTTGCATGTGCCTTTTAACTAAACCAAAAAGAAGTATGTGATCACGTTGTTTACTCATATTAATTCTTAAATTTATAGTTTTTCCATATTTGGCATTAAAGCGTTACTTTATGAAATCACGCAACTGAAATTTATTAATAATCCTAGACAGTTTTATTGGTGACTATAAACGAACAAATAAAAACAAAAATCGTAAAAAGGAAGCGAAAATTACAGAATTAATCACCTAAAAAAAGCTAGAAAACTGAAGTAAAATGTGCTGAGTAATAAAATCGCTAAAAGTCATGAAGCTACACAAGTCAACAGACGAACTAGACATCACTAAATATGTAACAGGATTCCATAAAGTTTATTTATACTCTGCAGTCTGCGCTCAAAACAATAACAAATACAGGTTGAGTTAAGAGTTCATAAGCAAACAACTTGTGGTTTTTATAAAAAAGTTCGTGCGTAGCTCTTTATAGCGAAGTAAATAACTTACTTTGAGCGGTTTATTTAAACAAATGTGCTGAATAAAAGAGTAATTGAAATCAACAAATTTCCGATCGTAATTTCTCTCCAATCACATTCTGAAAGTTTTGCTCCGTACATTTCTTTTACAGTATGGGAGGTCACGGTTAGCACTTAGGTTTTCTGACCCTAACTTGTAGCTTATTTTAAGCACATCAATTGCCCTATTATGGGCACTGTAACGAACTATTTAGAGAAATTCAGCCATTAGTGCCTCACCCATTGCAGTCGTTATTTTTGAGCTTCATTCGATGTAAGTTTATAGGACCAAGTGAAAAATTAAAACAAATGATACGTCATTCGACTGATTGATGAAAGACTTGTTGACAGTAGATTTAGTGCTTGTCGCCATTTTAACTTTGCTACCGTTTTCATTTATATTTATATCACTGTGCCATAAATAAATGAGAAAATTTATTTTTGTTGAGTGGCTCCTTTATAAGCAAAGCGAAGTATGAGCACCGGTAATTACCATTTATTTAGAGATTCAAAAAAATATGTGGGCGCTGATAGAAAGTGCTATTTCAAGTTGCTTCTAGGAAAGCAACATATAGTTGAGCCCTTATTTGGGAGAAATTTGGAAGGCGTAACTAACATTAACAAGTGGAAAGTGGTGCTGAAAAAACAGTACTTTGGAATATAGACGTATTTAGTTACGTTCAAGAAAAGACACTGAATAAAAATAGTTTCAAATTGCAAAAAAAAAAAAGAGTTTTTAAAAATGCAAATTTTGTCCACAAAAAAAGTCGATTAAATTCAACGGATATTCTAATGGAAAGCTGAGAAAAAATCAAGGTAAATGCTAAATTAATTTTTATAATGATGTATTTTTCTTCATTTATGCAAATGTTTAATAATATTTTTTCAAAATTTGAAATTTTGCAAATTCATAATTACAAAATTGTTTAATATATTTAAGAAAATTATTAACAGAAACGGCAACCAGTAACTAAGACAGAACCTCTTTTGGGTCAATTAGTATATTGCAAAACGTTTTTGTTATTATTCCCAACACTCAGACAAATTCGTTCACTTAGCCTTTTATGCCAAAGAAAGTTTTTGGAAGAAGTCTGTTGGAAAATATATGTTAACTGTAAATTTAATTGAAATTAATAGTGACATCGCACAACCGAAATACTTTACTCTTAATCTATAGCTAAAAGCAAAGGGGCGATTGAATTCAGTGCTTTGCCTCAACAAATATTTAAATAGACAAAGGCTAAATACAAACATATATATAGTTGCGTTGCTAAGCATTTAAACTAACCATAGGTCATAACTAAAAGCAAGGTATCTTTATGCTTCAAATTACAGATTATTTTTTCTCAAAAAATGTTTTCTCTAAACTGACTTTATTTAAAATGCTTCGGATAGTCGAAAGTCGCGGGTTTCAATGCGTGTAGGGAAGTAGCGAATGGATTTTATTTATTTTTAACAGCGATTTTAAAGCAGTGCATCAGGACATTTGCCTTTGCATATTTTATTATAAAAACGACATCCATGTGTATTTGTTTCTTAATAAAGGATATTTCGTGCGACATCATTAAAAGGTGCAAAGAGTGGCTCAACATCCCAATAATTGCCATCATAAAAGAAAAACAATTTACTGCAAAAGATGGTTTGTTTATGTTTTTGCTGCTGCCGAAGCTGCTTGTTGCCGGCTGCTGCTTTATGCTCTTCTCAGCTAAAGTCAACTGTCAATTTACATTCTGCTCCGCTGTTCATCTCAAACAAAGCCGCTGCATACGACCCATAGCGGCAGCAACAGTAGCACTGGTAAAGCAGGCAGGTGTCGATGACTACCCTGACTGAATAGCGGATGGCCAGGCGTTATATTGCTTTGCTTTCAATTTATTGGTTGTGTTAGAAGAAGAAGAAGCAAAGAAATTCTACTTGAATTGCTCTGTCGAACGTTACTCATTCGACGTGGTGTCCCACAACTTCAACTGTCCGCGTTACGCGCTGGTTTTTAGTGGCGATTTGCGATTTTTTCGTTTGTGTGTTTTCGAAAGCTTCAGTTTGACTGTGTATGTGTTACGTACATACTGTATACCAGCTTTGTCTACTTATACACTTGATAACCTCAATGTAATCGGAGTCAATGAACGATAATTTCCAAAGATGATACCAATTTAGCTAAGAAAAATAGTTGAAAGCATCTCTTCGCTGCCTCCTGGGCCCTAGGTTGAATCGAGATATGTATATATCTTAAAGTATGATTGCTTGTGCTTCTAGCTACTTCATTGCATTTATCGTAGTTATTAGCGATGGGATGGAACACAATTTGTAAATCTGCATTTTATTTCCATATCTTTGAGATTGCAATTTCGAAGAAAAGCCCAGAGTTCGTTTACACGCAAATTACGTAATAATTTAGAGAAATTTTTAGGTGCCAAATACATTCAGCTAAATTGTCAATATGTATAAGATGTGACAAAATAGATTGTACATTCTGCTAATTAAATTTTAGCGGTTAGTGTGAAAAATTGATAGTAAGGAATACTGCGTATTCATAAAGAAAGTTTTATGAAGAGGCAAGTTACAATTGAAGCAAAAACTTGGCTTGATGACGAGTTTCTTGACACTGCCTCAGGAAAATGAACCACATGACATGCTAAATTTGTGCGTGGCGAAATGAGCATCAAAGAGAATGCAGTGGACGCCCAAAAGAGGTTGTCGGTATCGATAAAACATCAAAAAAGTCGACAAAATAATTTTGGATGTCCACAAAGGGACGTTGTTCGAAATAGGAGACACTCTCGAAGTGTGGTTGTCCGCATAGACTTTGGACTTTATATTCCCAAAGTATAAAGGCTAACGGTATGATATCACGCGATCTTAGTGGTCAATCTAGCGGCCCTATATGTTAAATTATCTTACAAAAAGGTCATTGAAAAAAGTACCTCTACTTGAATCACCCTTAATATGTAGCATTGGTGCATGCTTGCAAAAATATGTAAATATGGGCAGACATATACACTTATACGAGTATAATCAAATAAATATGCTTGAAGCGTGTCACTTATACAACTTCAATGGATTCTCTGCGATTTCTTGTATTTGCCTCTGCACTTCAATAGAATTACCAATATACTACTATGTTAGCAAAAATTTTATAAAAGATAGAAAAAGAACGTTGTGTCACATGGCAGTGTGCTTGCAATAAATTATAAATTGTCTAAGCCAACACCAATTCGAACTACCACTAGTATTATTGTAATATTTTAGGTGAAAAGAAGAGGAAGCTACTCAACGGTAACAGCTTGGTCGAATTCGCAGGAATATCTGCTGAATACGCACCCTATTTTCTTCCACTATGTTAAATATTTTTACTCAAAGTTGCAATTAAGATAATAAGCTTCAAAGTTTCAAACGAATTTCCAGCGGCAAATTGTGTTGATTCACAAGCATTTGGTGACTTAATTTCCGGCGAGTGACTAAGTGTAATAAATTACAGCTAATTAAGAAATTCGAAACAAAATTTCGATTGTTAAATTGCAAGTTATTGAAACTTTTAATTCCTTAAGGTGCATTTGGAAATTTTATGCCCGAGTGGTCAATTTGTGGTGCAATATATGACAAACTCGTAAAGTGAAAAAGAGATGTAGCGAAACTAGTAGTTAGTCAATAAAATAGTTAAAGTTTAACCCAGCAATCAACTTATTTCCACTTAAAAATTGTTGTCTCTGGGAAATCTGGGTCATCGGAAGACAAATGAGGACTTAATTATTTAAATGTTTTGTCGATTGGAAAAGTCATAGTGCCACCACACTTTGCTAAACCAGTTTACTAGATTAATGCACTGAAAATATTAGTGACGCATATGATAAACAGATTGTATGAGGGTTCCCTTTAATACTTCGAGATGGGAGAATAAAAACAAATATTCATCATCGAAAATAGCTTTAATGTTTTACAAAATATTCTCCATCAAGATCTACTATGTACAATTTTCCATGTGTTTGAATCAATTGGCGAATTGCCACTTTTCCTAAGTGGTTGTTATACGTAAGTATAAATAACTTGCTTCTGGCAAAAACTCAAATGTTTATCAATGATATTCGATACTCGACACTATTGCTTAGCATAATGAAGTAAGGAAAAGTTAATTTAATTACAAACGCTTTGGGTATGATTAAGGAGAGATTATTTTGCGAATTGAATTAAAACACCCGCTCACTGTGTTATACTTTCTCCTCCCCTATCTCCTTGTGAGAAATAATCTATAAGTATGGCATTGCATAATCGTCACTAAATGTAAGGCAATCAAAGATTCCACCTAAAATTCGTTTTTGAATGAGGATCAATTGCGGTTTACAAAACATTTTTTTGGGTGTCACCGAACATTTTATACTCTCGCATCAAATACCGTGTTTGTGTAAAGTTTTATTCCGCTATCATCATTGGTTCCTTATGTATATATTATACAGAGAAGGCATCAGATGGAATTTAAAATAGCGTTGTATTGGAAGAAGGCGTGGTTGTGAACCGATTTCACCCATATTTCGTACACGTCATCAGGGTGTTAAGAAATTATTATGTACCGAATTTCAATGAAATCGGTGGAGTACTTCCTGAGATATGGTTTTTGATCCATAAGTGGGCGACGCCACGCCCATTATCAATTTTTAAAGAAAGCCTAAGTGCAGCTTCTTTCTGATATTTCTTCCGTAAAATTTAGTGTTTCTGACATTTTTTGTTAGTCGGTTAACGCACTTTTACTGATTTTCAACATAACCTTTGTATGGGAGGTGGGCGTGGTTATTATCCGATTTCTTCCATTTTTGAACTGTATATGGAAATGCCTAAACGAAATGACTCTATACAGTTTGGTTGACATAGCTATAGTAGTTTTCAAGATATGTACGAAAAAGTTAGTAGGGGGCGGGGCCACGCCCATTTTTCCAAAAAAATTACGTCCAAATATGCCCCTCCCTAGTACGATCCTTTGTGCCAAATTTCATTTTAATATCTTTATTTATGGCTTAGTTATGACACTTTATAGGTTTTCGGTTTCCGCCATTTTATGGGCGTGGCAGTGGGCCGATTTTGCCCTTCTTCGAACTTAACCTTCTTATGGAGCCAAGAAATACGTGAACCAAGTTCCATCATGATATCTCAATTTTTACTCAAGTTACAGCTTGCACGGACGGACGGACTTTTAGTTTTAGGACTTACAAACAACCGTTATGTGAACAAAACTATAATACTCTCTTTAGCAACTTTGTTGCGAGAGTATAAAAATAGTGACTAAACGCGAAATTTGCCTCCAGGACATTGTGTTTCCTAAAGTAACTATCGTCTGCATGGATAAAGCTTACGGTTCTTATGTATGTCACAACAGCAGTAACTTCTGGCTCTAGTACCAAGTGGACGTGTCATGAACTAGCCAAAAGACACCAAATGTATTGAATTAATTAGATTTTGAGACACTCTCCCTTTTTCCGTGCAGTTAATTGTAATTCGATATCATTTTGTGTATGTATGTGCATTATGCAATTATACCCACCGATATCGATTGCAATGCTGCGTGACCACTTTGCTTTCGCTCTTATCGGGCCAAAAGACTTTTGCGACAGCGTGTGTACCAATGGTGGAACACCGCTGACCAAGTTTCCCCGACACTCAGCTATTCAGTAATAGAAGAGGATACGGGAGCACAGATCCGCTCCCGTTCTTCCGAAAGTGGTTCTAGTGTGCCTCTTCTTGCTAGCTAATGTTTCCTGCGATTCCGCTGTGGTCTGGTACTCATATCATTCTAATCACAAAGACACAAGATGCTTTTGATAGCGAAATTAGATCTTCGATTAGCTCTGAATTCTCTCATTGTAGATGAGTTCAAGGCTAGAATCGCCGCTCTGGTATCTGAGTCGACGGTCACTTCTCTGAAGGAGGCTGCACTCCGGCCTGGAAAACACTGCAATAGTTAGGAAGACTGAAACTGTAGTTGGTGGAGAGCTCCTGACAGTAGAAACTCTCCACCTTTGACCCATTCGTGAAGAAGCTCACTGTCCCTCTTCGCCAACGGCTTGTTCCCACCTACAGCTCCCTCGGTATATGGGTAGAAAAGGAGCCGCCAGAGTTCAGTTTAGCGACTACATGATCCAAGTGATCAGACCTGTGCATGTTTGGGAATTCAGCAGCCTATTCTTTTGCACACGCAAAGTTTAACAATAAAGAATGCTTTAATTCCAACAAACTGTTATCACTTTAATTATAATTAAATATTATCCGCATTTTTTAGCTTGAGATATTCAAATTTTTTCTAGTACTTATGTACATATTAATAATAAAAATAACATAAAATATGAGACACTGCTTTTATTTAAAATTAAAATAAGTATTAATATTAAAATTATTATTTTTTTATACTAATTTAGATTGATCATACGTTATTTTGTTTCAGAAATGAAAATTCAAAATAACGTAAGACACCTCTATAAAATTTGCTTAATTTTATTTTTTTCCTAAAACATACTTATAACTTCATGCTAATTCAGATTTGAAAAATTCGTTTCAATATCTCAAGTGGTTGTCATTTCATACGGTGTTTTGCATCTCCTGTAAACCTACAAAAAGTGATGTTACGTTATTTTGCATTGCAGGTGACGTTATAGAGTTTACAATTTATTATGTATGCGCCCTGTCAACCTTGATGACAAGAGATCTTCAAGCACTTAAATATTATATATTTCTTTTATATAACGAAAAAGTAAAAAAATGGAAATTTCCAAACAGTGAACAAAGCGAAGAAAATTTTTAAGAAATACCTTATTGTGACAACATAAATAAACACTCAAGGTGAACAAAACTAAAAGGAACTTGAGTAGATGTGTAGTCGGACAGACGAAAAAAGTGAGCTAGAACCATAGCATGGAGAAATGCTTAAAACAAAATGACCGTCATAGGAAAATTATAACGGTAAGACAAATTCAATTTCATTTTTGGAGCTGTGAGGTGTTTTATTTGCTTTTGGTGCAACACGGTTGTGACTGTCATTTGATCGGACATTCGCCCACTTGAAAGCCACTCCGTGGTACATTTAAACTTAAATCTATTGGGACATGTGTACATACAAATATATACCTAAGAGTTTGCTTTTAGCGAAACGCATAAATATTATGCCGCAATCGATAGAGACCTTTACACATATACATATGTATGTAGTTTAGGTGTTTTCTGCTATGTTGAAGTTGGCCACCAATGTTAAGACAAATGTTGACATTTCTTGTATGTTGGTTGATTTTTTTTAAGCCAAAGGCGTTGTTAGCGATATAAATTTTCTTGTAGTTATCTTGCTTTTACGGTGAAAACCTTAAAAAATTGAAGTACTTGTAAAATGCTTCAAAACGTAAAGCAATTATTTTAAGTAGGAAGGAAGGGACTCCTGCAGCAATATTCTTTTTGGACAACGCAGGTTTTTTTTTTGCTTAACAGATGCGATTAACCCAATATTTTTCAAAACTCTTCTGGTGGTTCTTTCTCTGGTTGGCTTGTTAATGACTTTAGTGACCTATTTAGGGGTTAATTTTTGCAAATTAACCATTCCATTTTACGAGAATCATAGTTACTCAATATCCTTAGTCTACCACCAGAATTGCCCGAAAACGCCAACTTATTCCTTTGAAACGACTCTTCTTTTATTTTTTTAAGATCCAGTCACTTCTGCCTTTCGCTAGGTAGCTCAACGATTTAAAGGTCCTGTACATGTTGTTGTCCTCATTTTTTAATAAAATTGTATTTGTGAAATAATAACACCTTGCCATATTTATTATAAATATGTATTTGATTAATTTTGGTCAAAGTCTACTCAAATAAAAATAATGGAAGGATTAAATTTGTAATTATATAAGTTCTGGGAATAAGAAAAAAAAAAAACAAAAAAAAATAATAATATTAAATAATAAATGCTATAAAAGAAAAAATAAGGATTAATCAAGTTAAACCAGCTTTTCTCAATTTGATATTTTTGATATTTGTTCCGAGAAATTTTCTCTACTAAAATTACCACCTTTCGGGATCTTAATTGACTGTATTAACATGTTACTTAACAATCCAAACGGAGTTAGATCGTCGAAATGGCATTTCTTGGCCGGATAAAATCTGGGTCAATGCTGGCGAATCTGGCGATCGTGGGAATCGTACTGTAGCAGGTTAAGCTCTATCTATACAGAATAGACCATGAGATACTCAACTTATAGGACAACAAGCCCTTGAAATACAGAAAACTTGTCACACAATGACTTGTGAATAAATTACACAGGTTGAAATTCTCCAGCTTTGACAAAAATACATTTTTGAAATATATTTCAATCCGTTTTTATTTTCTAAAAGCACTCCTTTTTCAAGATTTTCATCGGCAATTTAATATCAATTTATAGATCTTCCATCCGCTTTCAGCTCATCACAAAAAATCTTGTGCTTGCTATTTATGATTGTGCAGGAGCTCTCTCCATATCCTTTCTCATGTAAAGTTTGTTATTATAAAATATATTTCTGTATATACTCACGTGTGCAGAGGATGTTGTCATTCGTGTTGGATTTGTGATAATAAATTGATGGGGCAGCTGATAACTGAAAGTGGGCCAGCGATTAATCTGAATACATTTGTAAGTTTTTGTGGTTTAGATACATACGTTTCATTTTAATAATTTTAAATGTGTGCAATTTATGATAGGAGGGACACAGATTTAATTTTTCTTAGAATAATTGTTTAGCACCATTTATTATCCACATTTAAAAGATATGCCCAGAGTGAGCACAAATAGGAAACATTTTTAACTTAAGTTTCACACGAAAACCCATTCGTCGTAATATTTTTTTTTTTAATTGGTATGACTATCAGTAAAATCTTTGCCAAATGTCATATCAAAATTATCATAAGTGTTTTGTATACGCTTGGCTTTCTGAAGAACATAAAATGTATTCGGCGATTTTTACGCTGAGAAGAAAAAGTGCCATTCAATTTAGGGCGCGGAATCAAATTTCTGGTGCCACACGTTCAGAGTGTTGGAAAAGGCCTTCAGTGATAATTGTTTGGCGCGATTTTATTCAAAGAAGAAGACGGTCATCGACAAAAAAATAAAGGAATTGGTGCCTGAGAATCGATGAGAGAGTCTTTAAGAAGTTCTACTCGCATCGTTGAAGTATCGGAAGGATAAGTGAAAACCATTTTGAAAAAACATTTGCGCCTAAGAAAAGTAAAAGCTCGATTGGTTCCAAAAGCACAAAAATTTTTTCGAAAAAAAGCGTCGCGTTAATGTGGCAAACAATGCATTTTGACTACCAGGATGCCACAAACATATTATTGCTAGCGCTGAGTCTTGCATGTATGCTTGCGACCCGAAAATATAAAGGTTACGTTGATAGTTTTTCAATTATCAAGATGTGGTGCATCGAATTAATTCCGACCAGCTGAAGTATAAACAAAAAATACTATTTGAGTGTTATGCGGCGCTTACGCGAAGCTATTCGTAAAAAGAGATCGACAGCTTTTGATTTTCGCACCAAAAAAATGCACCGTCGCCTGCATTGATTCTTCGAAAGCTTTTTGCCAAATTTTTAACCAATCTCATTCCGCATCCACGGCTCCACGTAACTTCCGGCTATTCAGGAAACTCAAACGACCGCTCCGGAGAGCTACGTTCATCGAATGCTATACCGAAAATTTACTTTGAAAACGGTTTAGAAGATCGGACAAAACGTTTTCACTAGTATTTGGGTGCAAAGAGAATTGCTTTGAGGGGAACGACACTGATTTCGAAGAATAAATTCAGAAAATTTAAATTATTAACAAAGCTTTTTTATTTTTTGCTTAAAGTAGTACTTTGTTAAATTGCGCAAAACTTGAGGAAAGGAACGTTAAGTGACGAATATACTTTTGAAAAAATCTGAACATTATAAAAAAATATAAATATTACCATTCCTTATAACACATTTTATATGTAGATTGCATCCACACATTTGACTATGTGTCGATTAAGCGCTTCAAAAGTTTATAGCCGAAGAACTCAGCGATTCGAAAGTCATCACTAAAAGCCTTGACTATTAAACAGATATTGATGAAGTGTTTTCTCCCCAAGTTATGTAATATAGGAAATATTATACTTTTCATTTTTACGGAGAATTCTCTGAGCATAGATTTGAAAACATTTTGGCATTCACTTAATGAACGTTTGAGTAATATGTTAAGTGAAATATAAAGAATCATAGCTGTATATTTGTAAATTTTTAGCAAAATTTTTCTTAGCATAAAAAAAAAACAACTTCAAATAGAAACGAAATTGCTGGTTTAAATGCTGTGCTGCGTTGATTTGATATTGTCGAAGTTGTGTGCTTGTGCAAATATTTGGCGCTCAATCAACACAAAACAAACGATAAGAATCAGATAAATACATCTATTATATTCCCTCTACGCGTTAATATGTGTGTGTAAGAAAACCTGTTTGCACTAGAGTCTTATGATATGATGAGGGATCTGTAGCTGTAAGAATACGCACGTCAACGCTGCAACAAGTTGAATGCTGTTGCAAAAATTTCAACTTCTTTACGAATGACATGTGAATACATAGCAAAAAGAAAAATTAAAACAACAGCAACAAGAAGCTGAAAAACAATTAGATTTTGTCTGCAGACATTTACACTACACACAACATTATCTCTTTTTGCGTTTATTTGCATTTTTTGCCATTATTATACCTATGTGTGTATATATGTATACACAAATATATAGAATTGTATCTGTATACACTTAAGTCTGAATAAGTTTATTCTTACATTTATAATCAGCAAACGTGTTGACAATAAAAATTCAATTATTGTCAGAAGCATCAAATTATTGTCATTTATTACATTCGTACATATATTATTATTGTTTACATTTTCATAGCGACAGTATATACAAATATTTGTACAAACGTGCCACATTTTCTTGTCAGACATCACTGATTTATTCAATTTATATATTCGAGTCAAATAGACAATAGGAGAGGTGAGTATATAATTAATTGTCTCAAAAAGATAATTAAATTGACTCTTTGATAGCTATGGCCACAGACTAGTAAATAAATTGTTTGCTAATAACTGCTTTATTTAATTTGATTATATAGATTTGATTAATAGAAGCAAATGTATTTGTTCTGTTAAATAATTCATTGTTATGTGAATGTAAAAGTGTTTATCTTGATGAGCATTTAATTTAATAAAAAAGTATTTTGTAGAAGCTCTATTTAAATCACTTTAAGCCCTTGACATTGAGTAATCAATTTGCTTCATTGCAATAACAACATAAAATGGAAAATTTTAGTAATTCTAACAATGCAAGAACATAAGTTTATTTGAGCATATGATATTGCACTTTGAAGTTGTAATCCAAACAACTGTTTGTTAAGAACTTAATCTCTTCAGTAAAATAATGTTGTACTTGGTCGGTCACTGCAATTCCATGTATATTTATGTGGAAGGTAAAGTCAAAGTGTCTCTGAAGATGGAGGACATTTGAAAGTAAGCCATTACTATGGGACAAAGTGAATCTGAAGAGGAAAGTTGCAGTGCCCAATAGTTTTATTTGTATGTAAGACGTTCAAGTCATTGGTGTAGCATATTGTAGCATATTATCAAGCAATTTAAAGCACATTTTGTTTAACATTCTCACCAACTTGTGGTTCGAGGTGTCTTGTACAAAATGGTTGGCAGTTTTCATTATTTTTATATGCTTATATAATACTTGTATATCTGCTGCATGATTTTATTTCGCATATTGCTCTTGGAATGGATGAAGTTAAAGGGAATAATATTCACAAAGCACAGAGAAGTATATATTGATTTGAATTAATCAGTATTACTATATGTACATTAGAGCGGACTGATTTACAGTGAAATAAAAAACTGATATCTCTAAAATTCACTTAGACATTTTTATAATCCCTAAGAGATAAACTTCATCTCAAAACTCCCTGATATGAAAATGGTTTTAGGCCCGTTGTCTCTCAGACAAATTTGTTCAGAATAAACTGTACAACATATCCCGCATACGCGTTTTTTCTAGAAAAACAAATTAATCACTCTAATGTACAGTCAAGAAATCCATGAAAAAATCAAAGTAAACTACTGAGTTAAAAACATAATTTATGCAATATATTGTAAATCATTATAATTACTTAGTGTTACTTCGGCTCACAATACCACGGATTCAGACAATATTATGAACGTTTTAGGTCATCTTAATATTCACTTGATGCCAATACTTTGCTATTTGAAATGCTTAATTCCTATCTTATCAACTATATACCCATATTTTGTATTGCAAGCACGTTCTTATCTGTAATATATATGCAAATGGAAATATTGACGTTTGTTTGTAGGCAGAATGCAGTACTGAAATCAGCAAAGGTGAAATATGTACATAAATACACATATTGGATATTAGAAACATTTGTATTTATTGTATATGAATTTAAGCCGATTGTGCAGCAACCAGCCATAACAACATATGTGGAATATTATAAACAAACGGATAAAGTCCCAATACTGTTGTGTGAACGTTTGGTATATGTGTGAAAGTGCTCGTGCGTTTGAATATTAATGCTTTCGCGATTTAGCCGAGTGTAGGGTTAGCAAATTTATAACCCAATGAGTAAGCCTCCAGAAATAACTACAAATGCTTCCAGATAAGGCATTGTCTACATGAGTACCAGGTTGTGCGGCTTCAGTAACCAATTTAAATGTAATTGAATTTCGCTAAACTTATTATATCTGCGCGCCATTTGTAAATTTGTAAATTTGTTGAAGCTTAAATTTAATTTCGTCTAATAATGTGTCTATTATCAACCGCAATTCTATTTGTAACCTATCTTTATAGTGTCAAATTGTATTTGCAAAAATTATTTACACTTGCGTGCATTAGAGTGCCAGTGCACATGAGCGTAAAAATATATTTGCTGCTTAATTTAATATTATTATTTCCAAAATAGGTTCAATTAATGTAAGTTAAATATAACGTACACACGCATAGAGTGTGTACGTGTAATCAAATGATGTTCTCCGCGGCGTATACGTAACCTGCACATTGAGGCTGACTTGCTTACAAATTCATTTAGTACGCTGAAACGTGGTTTTTGGCTGGATATTATAATTAGTGAAGTAAAAAAATGTACACACTTTTGCAACTTCTTGAAATAACGAAATTTGTACTAAACGCAATGTGATTATTTTTTTTTTATTTTTCAGATGTTAAAAAACAAGGCAACGAGGACACGGTTTTTTTTCTTTTTTTTTTGTTTTGTCTTTGCATGAAGATTCTTTAGCAAACTTTCGCCGCTGCGTTGCCCATCTCGCCATTCTATGTGCTCAGTCTAAAATTAGTATAATTTGATTGTCAGATATCATTTGTCTACGTCTTTTAATAGAAACTATCAAAGTAGTAAATATATTTAGGATCCACCTAGTAGCACTTAAAAATATTAAATTTCCCATAGACATTTCAAATATTTAGAAATTGCTTTTTCTTATGACTTTGCTAAGCGCCTGTTGCGCCACCAAACAATGTGAAAAAAAAAACATTGCCAAAAATTCAGATAAACAAGCAAGGCAAAATACCTTTATTCCTCCAACGGATTGCTAATCCTTCTAAACCACGACTTTGCTTTGCAACCCTCCACTCGGTTCCGGTTTAATATGTCTAAACAAATATTTACATAATTTTGTGTTGGCGTCGAGAACAACACGCCCTACCAAGTCAATTAATGTCGCATAAAGCAGCAGCAACCGCTTGCCACAGCACTCTGTATAGGAACTTTGCACTCATGATGTGGGAAGCGTGTTGGTACCTTTATGCACGCGAAGCCAAACTCAATAAATGGGCGTGTAACCTATTCGAACAGTCTACACAAGTTGGTGCTGTAAAGGCTTCTCCCTTGCAGGCACCTGTGCCATCAACAAATAAAATTTCTACTTTAGCAGACAGACAACTGGATTGGGGCAGCATGTGATTGGATATTTTGTTTGAGTTTTCGAATCATATTTCGATGTCAACATATATAAAAAGGTGTAGCCCTTCTTAACTATATCGCAGATTTTCATGAATTTATTGGAACTCATTTTATATTTTTCGTACTGAGAAAATTGAACCGATTTATAAAATCATGTTTTTCAAAGTCTGTAATTTTTTTTCTTTGGTGCATATTCTTCTTTTATATCGACTACTTCGATATGAAAAAAAAAATTTAATCAAACATATTTACTTTCATACTTTTTCGTATGCATTTCATTATTTCCTCATACAACAGTTACCAGCGCGCGACTTTCTCCTTTGCTGGGCGCCATTCCAAACGCAATGTTTGCGACTGTATATGATAGCGAAACCATAATCTCAACTGTTCAAAAATGTGTTCATATTCGATGTGCTGTATTACTTACCGACCTGCATCAATCCGTTGCTGTACAACATTGTAAGAGAAAATTTTGTGATGATTTCCTTGCAAGCGAGCAGAAATATTAAACATGCAAAATTGTATGCTATCTCTATTATCCTTCACAAGTAACTCTAGCTCGTCAATTCGGATCCCCAGCCGCTCTCAGAGTCCAAGTACCCTGCAGCGATAGAGCGGGTCTATATGATGGTATCCCAATATTGATAAATATTTAATAATAACATTCATTCCAAAGAGAAAGTAATCCACCTGTTGAATATCAAAATAGTCGATTCTGAAAAAACTGGGTCTGCAAGTTTGAGCAATCAAGGAGTGTTTTAAAACAAATGTTGGTGGTAATATATATCGTATATTTCATTTTTGTTATTATAAAATAGATTTTATAATTTTTCTCTATCACATAATATTCGTGACCTAGTAAACAATGGAAATTGATTCCTCAACACTAAGTATCAACCCTTAATTAAACTTAATTCTTTTTATATAAATCAAAGTAAATTTTAATTTCATAGAGATATGCATATAAATTAAAAGCTGTCTGGATAGTTCGTTGGTATGACGCCTGTCTGAAAGTGTATTTAAGAGTTCCTAAAGTTATATCCAATTAGCTAAATATCGGAATATGAATACTATACGGTACGAATTGGAGCCCCTCTTTATTTTTGCAGCCTCATAAAGATTAGTAAAAGGAATCCCGCCAAATTTCATTATATTAAATACTCTGGAATGAAAGCTAATGCGCCTAGATATTAATACTGTGGAGTGGAGATTTAAAAGTGTGCTTGAACTCGATAGTTCAGAGACTTGATGAGAAATACTTCTTTCAGTTGCTATGTATGAACAGCATTTTGATTTTGTTTCCTTATTTATAATCACTATATATGTAGAAATCTTACTTCGGTTAATAAAACTCTCAAAAATATTTACAACTTTCGGTTCATTAGGTTATAAGCGCTTTGTTTTCTATAAACTTGTGTCGAAAAAAAATTGTTTACATATATAGTCTTAAAATATATGAGCAGACGTCTGCACGTGGCTTGCTTAATTATGCATGTGAAATTGATGCAACGTGGGAGCACAGACAATGGTTACGACACGACCTGTTGGCCTGTTGACTTTTGCCGACCAGCTTGTCGATATCCGTGATTGATAGATAGGTGATTGCAAAGGTTTGGCTGTAATTAGAGATTGTTAACTTTTTTCTGTGATACATATGTTGATAAGAATAATTTGAATTAATTAAGGTCTATTACTGTATCTAATCGAAGTCCAATCCAGCCTTAACTATGAGAAACATTCTTTAGTACTTTGGAAAATATTAAGCTCTTGCTCATATAAGAACATTGTTCATTACCGAGTTATGATGAGAGGTTAATTTTCTAATTTACAATCGAAAACTCTTTTTATAATCCGAGCTCGAAAAATTTATAAAGTAGCTTTAATATATATATATTATATATATATATATATATTGAGAGAGGGAAGAATTGACACTTTGTTGAAATAAAACAATTTTATTCATGATGCTTTGGAAACATCCGTTGTATAGTAGGTAATATATTAACGAGGTATGTATAATATGTGTAGTTTGCTTGCTTGACAAGTGCGAATTTGCGGAAGAGAAACACTTGGGTAAAGATAGTGAGTGTAGAGCCATTTTACGGCAAGGGAGAAAGCTTAGTGTGCTTTTAGGATGTTTATTAGTATTAATGGAATTTCCTTCTTAAAGTAACGAATATTTTTCTAACGAAAAATTGAAATTAGTTTTATTAAAAATAAGGTATTAATATTTACGTGTATCTACTTTGTGAGTGGTTGCAGTAGCAGCAGTAGTACTTACAGCAACCATTTTTGCTAAATACCCTGTTGGTTTTGACGATTGAGGGGCGATGTTTTTTAAACTATCTATGTGCACAGGTAAGTCGCTAGTAATCTTCAAACTCTACATGCGTATAGAAAGCTGTAAGATATATGTGCAACCTCTTTTTCCAATCAGAGTTATTCATACTACGAAAAAAGAAAAATCACAAAATGGTAGCAATATTTTGATGTTCGTTTAAAAATTTGTACAAAATATTGTTACTGTATGGCTCAAATATTTCTAAGGACTTAAAAAACCTTAAAAACCTTAAGTTTCATGGAATAACACAATGTAATTCTGTTCCCTAATTAATATTACAGCGGAAACACTTAAATCAATCAATCATGTCATCATAAACATTTTTCACAGTCGTTTTGCATTTCTTAGTTGCTATACCTCTCTTTGCTATGTAAGCATAGACTTGTGTGACTATGTTACTAGGATTCAAAATTTATAACTTCAGTCTTTTTTGCATTTTTTCTTAAAACCACAACACTTGTTTGACAGTAAGCTTAGAGTTTTGAAGCATAAGAAAAATCATATGAAAGTTCATTGACTTCTTGTAGACGGCTACATATTTAGGCGTTAGTGGAACAACCTCACCAAGTAAATGAAAAGTGAAAGAAAAACTTGTCGATCGTCTGTTATGAAAATTTTATCAAAATTTTTTATTGAAGTTACCGGTTTGATGGTTTAGTGATGATTGACGATTTGTTGAAACCAATCGTTCTCTCACTTTTCTTAGGACCAATTATCTTTCAAAATGATTTTCACTCATACTTTCGTTATTCGAATGATGCCAGTAAAATCTCTGTTAATCGTCGCTACATAAGCACCAATTCCTTTATTTTATTGACGTGTTGGTCATCAGTTGATGTTGCTGTCCAGGACGTGGTCCGTCGTCAACGCGTTCTCGACCCTCTTTGAATAATTATCAGCGGAGCATTAGAAATTCGATTCCGCTCACAAAATTTAATGGAATTTTCTTGTTGAATTGCACTCATTGTAAAAACCGCCGAATGCACTTTATGTACTTCAGAAAGTATCCACGCACCACACTTAGAGTTAAAAAGTGAAAGGTATTATTGTCTAATAACTTTGACCGCAGTAACCTCGTTAGACGCCAACACAGTTCTTCGCAAATTGTCGAGACAGATTTTGCATGGTTCCCTTGTATCACCTCAGCACAGCAGTCGGTATCTTGTGCAACGCTACTGAATTAATGTACCGCAATCACTTTTCTTGCCAACTACACTCGGTGCTGACAGTTTAATAGAAAATAATAAATTGTATATACAAAATATGTATGAGCATGCTATAACTCGTTAAGAGGCTAGGAAAACTCAACAGAACTGTGGTATTTCATAAACATTCAAAGACCATATAAATATATGATATAGATACATATGTACTCATAAACTTCATGTACTCGCTTTAATATTTATGTTTAACGGCGGTGATACAAATATTGCGGGTGTGGTTATTAACGACGCTTCATTAACATGGTACTCTCATGTGAACGCATTCACTTTACCATCTCTTTAGGAAAATTTTTTTTATGCAACAACAAAATTCAATCATTTTCATTTTTTAATATAATTTTATT
>NW_017536629.1:2584058-2594345 GCF_001853355.1 Bactrocera latifrons
AAATCTTGTTTTTTGTTAAAACTCGATTAAAAAAATATGAAAATATTTTCGAAGATACACAATTCTGGTAGGAACGATAACTATAAATGAGTAGAAGAACGTATGTAAATTTTAAAGCAATCGGTTGACCACTTTTTTTTTTTAGGACCATGATAATTTCAGAAAATGATGTTTCGAGCAAAATGAGTTTAGAAACGTAGCAGTTGCAGCCGTCTCATGGCGCCTGGTAGACAGACGCTTAATACAAGTTTGCGACTATGAGCTGTAACTTATCAAATACTATGAATTTCGGTATGAAATGTTTATTTATAAAGCTGCTTAGTGCATTTGATGAACTTTTTTTTTTTATTTTATCGAACCACAATCATACATGTTCTTATTCAAGAAATTTTTGCTGCCTTACTACTACTAACAGCCCTTTTCGGTGCAATTTATGTGTTAAAGTTCTCTTCTCAAGGGTTAAGTCGGTATGTAAACTACTACACAGATATGTTTACAAATACTTTCCAAGGACAAACTGCCGGCATATATTAGTTTGTTAAAAAAGTCTTGCGGTATTTTCGCTAGTTGGCGCTGAGAGCGCATACTTTAAGTTTTATTCGTCGCATCGGGTCATGCTATACCTTTTTGGAAAGCTCATTTCATGCGTTAATACGTGTTTGATTGATTGTCGTTTCTCTTAAGTCGTTCGTGAGTTATAGCGTACAAACATCGAGCAAAATAAAGAGAAAATCGGCATGTTTTACAGTACTACTACGATAAAGGCAAAGATGCATCTCAAGCCGCCAATAAAATTTAGTTTATGGACCCGATACAGTTTCCATTTCCACCGCACATGATGGTTTTAACGTTTTCGTTCTGGTGTAGAGGTGGTCGAAGATGCGCCACGCTCCGGAAGGCCGGTCGTCGAAAATTGCGATAAAATCGCTGAATTGGTCGAAAGAGACCGGCATAGTAACAGCCGAAGCATCGGTCAAGAGCTGGGCATGAGTAATCAAAAAAAATTTTATGAATAATTGAAAACTCAATAACAATACCACAAAAATTCCGCAAGACTTCTTTGACAACCAATTTAAATACACACACAAACACAGATGATGTGTTATTAATGCGCCTGTCAGCAGCAGGTGCCAGTCTTGGCTTACTTTCAACACAATTGCAATTATACTACTAATATGCACGCAATTAGTCAGACTGCGCACTCACATATACTATGGACAGAAAATTAAATTGAGTAAAGTCACTTGTGCTTACAACAAGTCACGTTCATCAACAAGCCAACGTGGGTTTCCAAGAATTAATATGTGTTTAGACATTCTTGGCTTAAGTGTATACAATATTTGTATATTATTAGTGAAGTTCTTGTGTTAAATTCTGTTGCTTAGATCTTTATTATTACCGAGTAAATAACGCTATATACTATTAAGCAACCATCAGCCTAGACTAGGGCCAAATTTATGACAGCTTTGAAGATTTAAGTGAATAGAACTTCACAATTGTATATTTGCTTTCTTTCCTTTGTTTTGGCCTTTTCTTTTTTCTTTTATATACACAGTTTATGAACTTTCAGACCAATCACAGTATATTTGTAAAATATTTTTCTAGTCTTCAATAAAAAGTAAGAGCAGAAATAACAACTCATGCTATTATGTTCATATAAGCAGTGATATTAGAGGGTTTTAGCATCTTCAATGAAAGTACTTATCACAGTTTCTTCGATTGTGCGTATAAGGCATGTCGTCACCTAATTTTTGGAGAGAAAAGTAGAACAGAGATCATAGACAAAGTTAATTGCTGACCCTTTATATTTCACCAGCACAATAACTTTGACAAAACTTACATAAAAGGGCGGGACAATCGGGCGGATGGCCAGTCAAATGTGAAGCGAAAAATCGACTTGATAATAAATCGATGCAATATTTATCGTCTTCTTCATCAATCGTAGCACGTATATCGTAATATCAAGATCAAAATCGATATTATTGGAGAATTTTGCGAGCAAAGTTGAATTTACAGTTAAGCGCAAAAGCAGAAAATTCTATATATTTTAGATGGTTACTCATACGCCACCACTAACTGTTGGCTTAGAAATCTGAGCCCACTTAATCATTATATATGTAACTAAGCTTCTAAATTTCAATTGTACTCTCCAATCGCGCAGATATTAATGCAACTACATGGAGAGAAGAGTCTTTCACAATATCTATTTTTACCGTTTTCTTTTTTTTTTCGCTCCATTTAATGATTTTCCATATTTCTCGTTTGTTACTTCTGCAATTGTTTCCACGTCATTAAGTGTATTTCCACTTTTCGCTTCTGTATTGTGCGAAATGAAGTTAGAAAGTAGTGTATGCGTCTTTTGTGGCGCTAATGAGCTTGACACCGCCATGCTTTCATTACTACACATCACATCGAATTGTTTCGCTTCGTATTGTGTTCGTTTCAATTTGAACAAACCAACTGCAATCTGTATATTTGGCATTGCATTGCAGTGCCTCCGAAGCATTTGTGATGTAATTGGAGTCCTTCTCCGCTAACCCCGCTTTTGTTATCGCTTGCTCCAGAGACTGTGCTTAATTAGCAGACGCTACGCTTGAATGTCACTTTTATTAAATGCCACTTAGGTATTCTCTTTATATACTAAGTATTTGAAGCAATTTCCATTTATTGGGAGTGACTTCACAAATTTGTTTATAGTATTGTTTATGTAAAGCGCTAATACAAAAACTATATTAAAAGGCATCAAAGCTTTATGTAGGTCGAGGCCAACACTGTTAGGTAGAGTTAGTTGCTCGATCTAGAATATTCAACAGATACAAAAATATTTTCAAATCACCGTACATTAGCCAGCCGTGATCTTAATATTTTATTTTGTAAGGAAGCAATTCCAAGTTTTTGTGGTGCTTTAAAGTTTCTATTTGAATAATATATAAAAATTAGCCGAGATCTTTTAGGTAACAGGTTTAATTTGGTTAATTTAGCCCACAGGACCTTCAAAAAGTAAGCACAGTAAAGGCCGACATATATTTACAAACGATAGTGAAAATAAAATTATATTTGTATGACCTCGAGTTAGTCCAAAAGCTCCATGTTTTTAAAAAAAACTTTGCAATTTGCTAAATATGCGGACATCTCGGAATTTTTGAGTATTTTTTTTTTAATTTTCAGAGCATTAAAAACAAAAGATCACTTGAAAATATTCAGACAGCATTCTCATTGCAGACCTGTGTTATTATTCTTCGAAATAATTATGACTTTATGAAAATGTGGTGGTCATTGCTTGCTTGACCTTCATTACTTTCCAACAAGCTGTAACTTTTCTCTCTTTACAAATATGTTCATTTTATAGTTATACGCAGCATTTTTCTTTAAGAGGGTTAAGAGGGTTCTCAAGTAATTACTGCGAAAATTTCAATTTTCTTTTTTGACAGTAAAACCTCAGCTCATAGTCGCCGACGTGTCGTAAGCGACTGTCTACCAGGCGCCATGACAAGTTTGCAGCTGCTACGTTTCTAAACGCATTAACGAAAAAACAAGATTTTCGTGACCTTTTTTTGAAGTTCGCTATTTTTTTAAAATGAATTTGATTATATTTGGTAGTGACGATAGCCGCAGAACTACTGAATAATAATCCTTAAATTTTTTTATTTCAGACAACACGAATAGCCGCTATCACCAGTGAACTACCTTTTTTTGTTGGGGACTACTTTAATTAAAAAAAATATATATATCTTACAAATGTAAAAAACGAAAAAAATTTTATTTTGCATGGGTTGAGGCATGAAGGATCATGGACTTCAAAGAAAGCGACTTAAAAGGGATATGCTTTTAGAGCCAGTTTCAACTGTAAAATTTTTGCTTTCCTGAATATATTATGTTTAATAATAGGTAAGAAAATGGTATGTTATTAAATAAGCGAATAGATGTTTGTAGAGAAAAGGTAGGAAATAGAAAGGAAGAGGTTCAGTCAAGCCAACCGGCAATCATTGAAAGAAAAACGTGAGTGAAGCTTGGTGTAGTCCTAACGCTAGTCGCGGGAAGTGTGTGGGAAGAAATTTCATTTTTTTTTAAGTGAAATTGAGAAAACGTGTTATGTTCTCGACAATGCACAAGGAGTAAGCAAGAAAGCTATGAATAGTAAACAAAAATAAGCAAAATCTATTTCGCCGGTGGTTTTTTGTTAGCGATGTATGTATTTATGTATGTACGCCACTGCTGTCTTCGCTTAGTTAAGCTCAATCGGTCGCAGCGCATGTACTGGCAATTGCCATAAGGGGTTAGGTGGGTTTGAAAATTTTCAAAAATCGATTGTTTGTTTGCTTGCTTTTTTAAATTCTACAATACCTCTAGAATGTAGTCCTAAACTTTTAAGTTGATCTGAGTATTAATGCGTCTCAAGATGGGTGATGGTGTGGCGAATAGTACGCTCAGTAGACCGATTATATTGATCGTAAGTTGAGCGAAGCGCGCTAAACACATTCTTTAAAGAACTTGAATTTTCGTAATGAAGTTGAACGACTTGTAAACTTTTCAGGCGCACGTTTCTTCGTGATGAAATGCCAAACAATACTGAACAAAAATATCATGACAGCTTGACACGAATCACGCTTGATCTGTCAAAAGAAAGCTATTGAAAAAAGTACCTTTATTAGGATCACCCTTTATATCCAATATTATACAGCATTTTGTTGTATTATTATTAGAAAAATATATTCTATGAATTTCGTTGAGAAACCTTTGAAAACATAAACTTTTGTTATCAAAAGTTGCAAACTTTCAAGCCCGTTAAGAAATACAAAACAAAAGAAAACTTTACTCGCAAATAATAATTAAGAAGAACTTTTCCTCCAGTTAGCTCAACAATGAAATCAAACAATCTTTTCAAAAATATTTATAAATTCAACTTAAATTTTTTGGAGATCTTTCTTTGCATTTTTAAAGGCAGGCAATGCGAATCAGGCATCTTAAATGTTAATTAAGTATATTCTGATCTCATTTCTCCATTAATTGAAGCATCAAAAGCATAATCGACGTAATAAATAAGTATTTCGAAAAGATTTTATTGAGCTTATAACAAAACAGAACTGTGGGCTATTTTTAGCCCACTTACAAATAGTGATGAATAATTCATCGGAGACTCAACATTTCCCGACAAGCATGCCACCGTTACGCGACTCATTACGGTTTAATTAAAACATCGTTTGCGCCAACAGCGCCACCAAACGTATGTGTATGTATGAGCGAGAAAATGAAAGTAAGTCCCTATCAAGCCGGTGCACATTTTTCGGTAGACGATATTAGCTTTAGCATTAGCATTCGCTAGAATTAAACAGTTTGCAAACAACTTATTTTCATTACCACACTCCAATTTAAAAGTTATCGTTCTGAGAAGCCGACATGCTTATTGTCCGTCGAGACCATAGACAAGTTATGTAGGTATATGTATATTCGAGTGCCACCTTAAAATGGCACGGCATTTGTTGATATTTCTAATGTTTTGTTGGCAATTTAATTTGATTTAATTTGAAATGTTTCTATGTTTGCTTGTATATACATTGTGTAGGGAATACTTGTTAACATTCAACTAAAATCCAAAGGCTATTTATTTATTACACCCACACCTCAGGCGATTTTAATTATATTTCCGGCTGGCAGCTATCAGCACCATCACCGGCATTCATTTAAACTGTTGCCGAAGCTTCGCAACCACATTGCAGCTGCAGAAGGGGAAATGTGTACCGTTAGAGCTTGCCATTGTGCTGGAAACATTTTAAAGGACATTAAACGAAATACTCAACACACTTTGTTAGGTACAGAGTACTTCAGACGGGACCACATGCATAATAACATTTTATATTCTGACTTAGTAAGCCTGTAACATTCAAAGATTTGTAAAGCATTGAATTGATGGTGTCCTCCATAATAGCATTTTTCAATCTGAAATATTTTGAAAATAAGAATCAGGTTTGAAATCAAATTGGCACCGTTAGGTTCAGCATATTCCAACTAGGTTTAACCCTGAGTGTTGCTTTTGACGGAAACACCATGCAACTTCTTAACTTATTTTCCAATATAACTGCTTTCTTTTCTTGTGAATATTTTAATGAGATACGTAAGGGGCTTAAAGTGAAGATAAGAAGACCAAAGAAAACAAAAAATATTTGAGCGAAAGTGAAAACAAGAGCAACAAAAAGCTAAAAGAATAAGCATTAAGGGAAAAATAATTTACGACCGACCTGTGGTAAGAAACTTATCGTATGGCACAACTGAAAATTGACTAAGGAAACCCAAGAATCTGCGGCCGAGAAACAACATGCGAAAATTTCTGCGTGAGAACTTGCGAAGAATGCTGCATGGTCTCAGCTTATATTATTCTATTGGACACAATTGGCGAAGATGAAGACATGCTTTTGTATAAAAGTATTGGATGGATTGCATCTGAAATTGAAAATTCCATGAATGTTTTGGAGTGGCCTGAGGGAACACATCTGGATTGATGTCTAAAAAGCTGTAAGTTTTAAAAATATTCCAAATATGGATGTTCTTCTTGATCAAATTAGAACGGCATGGCAAGCTACACCATTGTTGCGCTGTCAGGTTCTTATTAAGTAAATGCGGAATTGATGTGAAGCAATATTAAAATAAAAGAGATAACCAACAAAGACTAACTGAAAGTAAGCAAGTTTTTTTAACATCATTATTTTTTGTTGACAAAATATTTTCGTTCCTAATTAGTTGACGCGCTCAAATCGCTGATTCTACACATTTCTGTTAAAATCTTCGAAAAAAAGAATTTTTAATTAAAAGCGTGAAAAATCTGTAAAAAATAAGTGATTTATTGGAAAATAACATCGTTTACTTTAAACTATGTCGCGGTCTCATTAGCTGTCAACAGCTGTACATGTGAGAACAATTAAGCTTAGCTTTGCCTAAGTCTATCGTTATAGTTCTAGTTCGCTTTTTACATTCGATGCCTGCAGACGCAAGGGCATTTCACCTGGTAAACCACCAGCAACGTAACTTTCCATTCGTTGTATTATATATATCTATATTAATAAATACTTTTGTAAATATATATCGTTGTTGTTTTATATCGCAATGCGAAGCTATCAAATAAGCTTGGTAGCTGAACAATGTAAATCATTTTCTTTTCATATGCCACCAATCTAATGCAATGGTCCAATGTTCCACCACGTAAAGCACCCTCAAACCATTATATTTCCTTCGCTATGCTTCACGGTTTGTTTTACATGATGTCTTGAAATTTCTTTTCGGGCGTGCTCCAACAATATTGTTTTCCATCCGACTGAAATGGTTAGATTCGTCCGACCAGATAAAACGCTTCCAGTCATCCACAGTCCCGTTTTTATGTTCCCTTGCAAATTTCAGCCGACCCTTAAAACTTTTCTCCGATTTTTTTTTACTTTTTTTCACAGATGCGACACTTCCAACCCTACCAAGAGTTCTTCTAGCTGTCCACCGACTAACATTTTTATTAATTTCCATAGAAGCCTCTTTTGGTGTTAAAAGCTTATCTTTCCTCATTTTCGACATCATAAGTCTAACATACGAAAAAATTGCAAGTCTATTCCTGATAATAAACTAGGGAGAACGAAAGCAAGCGCGAATAACGGATGGTGCAAAACTGAGTACATGCGTCATGTTGTACATGTTCTTTCACGTCTTGATTTTAGTTTTTCTAACAAACCTTATGCTGAAAATCTCGGTCATTGCGTAAGTTATATAGAGTACTAATCTAAACACACCGCTCCGTTTGCTTCGTTTTGTCAAGGAAAAGGGAAGAATGCCACGAAAGGCAGCAATGAAATTTGTGAGTTTACGGAGACGATGCTGTACCACTTCGTGTAGCACAACAATGTTTCCGTTTTGGAAATTTCGATTTACACTGATGCAATAGTGGCAAAAAGTGTTCGACCAAATTGCTACACCTGTATATTTGTATATTTATTTATTATATATAAAAATAATACGAAAATACTTTTTCGACTACTTAATATTAAAACAAAATTGTGACCAGTAATACTTGCATTGAAATTTTCAGATATGTACATATATATGTGCATGTAAGAAAGCTTGTTTAGTATCTCAAATTTTTTGAGGGGCCCACACTTGTTTTGTAAACAGCAAAACATGCAAAAATTTAATTAAACAATGCTACTCATTTTATGCGAAGTGAATTGACTAATTAGTATGTATGTGGGGCATTGTATCCACAACAATAATAAATAAAGCGTAAGTAAACAATTGGAATTAATAATTGTCCTTTAGTTTTTGGTATGAAGCTAGGCAAGTGTGGGCAATAATTGTGACGCAAAGTTCGAGAACAGCACCCATTACTTTGTTCCTAAGCTCTATCTCAGTCATGACAGGAATTCAAAATGGCTAATGAAAAGCTTATTCTAGGATTTAGAATATCTTTTAAGAAATGAAAATAATTGCTTAACCCATTTAAATATATAATTTTCTGATATATTCTTCATATATCGGTATATGTCCAATAACAATCAAAAGCAAGTCTAAAACTATCTTATCGACAATATTAGCATTGCCTTCAAAGTCAAAAGCATAGAAAACACCACCGACCATCATATGACAACAAACCTCGAATAGCCCACATTGCGTAAAATGTGTCTCACTTTCACTAATTTTCTAATATCCTTCTTCGCTGTTCATCCACTTCTCCGACTGTTTGCAGCCTTGCTCAACAGTTTTCTGCATTTTCATTTACTCCTCTCATTTCTAATGTTTGTTCATATTTTTGTTACGATTATTTTGGGCATTTTTATTTTGTATTTATTAACTTTTTTATTTGTGTAGGTACTTTCATCATAACCTTTCGATGTATGAAACTTTTCTCTGCCCACTTAGTTGGATATTTATGTAAAATTAGTGGAAATGACACTGAAAAGGGTATAAAAACTTTCGAAATAAAAATTTGTTTATTGGATAATAATAAATAAAATGTACTCTAACCTCACTTTTTCTGAGTGCCACGCACAAAGGCATCGAGAGCAAGGAAATACTGGACGAGATTGCCAAGATTGGTGTGCGACTAACATCCGATAATGTGATTGTCTTTACGATGGTTCGGCAGAAGCATGAAAAAGAATATCGAGCTTTCTGGGTGTAAAAGTGTTAAAGTCATGTGCAAAAAGGTAGATCGAAAATATAGAATTCCTTTTGGCACTCGATAGAAGAGACTGTAGGAAAATGATACTAACTGGTCACTGTCTGTCGAACCAATAACTGGTGATGACAATAAAAGTCCAATAAAGGCTTCAAACTAGTGTCGCTAATTATCTTCTTATATATAATTAAATAACTGTATTTTTTGTACATACGAGTATACGTAAGTATATATGTATATTTCGTGCCAAGTTTATTTTACTGACAGACAACTCTGATTTATAGCATTCATTTATGTAAATCAATTTAATTAATTGAATCTCTAATTAATTGCCTTAGAAGCAGGTGATCAAAACAGCAGTTAAATTAAAAGAGATTATTTCTTTACTTGGCTATTATTTGGTTTGCAAGCAAGTGCTCTTGCAAATTAAATTCCACTGAAACATCTTGTACAAAAGTTTTAAGCCGCTTTGAGCCTCAACCCTTCACTTATAAACTTTCTCCTTCACAGTGCTTTATTTATCAAATTTCAGTATTGCGGAATGTAGGATATTGCTCTTTGAAGTTGTGTGTAAGAGTACAAATAATAATAATAAGAACTTAATCTCCTCGCCTGGCGCTGCCATTAGATGTCTGCAAATATGTAGTTGAATGAAATTTGCAATGCCATGTATATTTATCTAAAAGACAAAGTTAAGCTGCAATGGAATTTGTAACGTTTTGTAGGTGGTTGGCAGATAAAATTTAAAAATAAGGAAATGCTAAACATGGTGGGATAGAATTGAGATATGTTGGAAACAAACTAGTGCTTTTACTCATATGATGGCTATGAATTTGCTAGAGTCGTAAAGCGGAAAATATTTATGTTCTCGCTGATGCTAATGCAGAGAATTTTGCATATAAAAATATATCAGTATGTACAGATGACATCTTTGTGTGTAAGCTCATAGTATTATAATTATTTGTATTTTTATTTAAAGAATGTAGAAAGTTTACGAAATGTCCACTATTAAAATTTTGCTTGAATTCGAAAAAATGTAAAGTTCTTCTTCTTGATTGGCGTAGTCACCGCTTACGCGATTATAGCCGAGTTAACAACAGCGCGCCAGTCGTTTCTTCTTTTCGCTACGTGGCGCCAAT
>NW_017536629.1:2597390-2607326 GCF_001853355.1 Bactrocera latifrons
TTCATTGGGGTGGTTTTTTTACGTGGCGGGTCCCAAACCCAGCGCACAACCCTATGCAGGGAATGTTTCGCCTTCTCACTTTAGCTCACCTTCGAACGGATGTTCTTAGGCTACCCAGAGGATACTTGGTCAAAGACCGGAAGTCGTGAGCTAAAAGAATCGTTTCTGGCCACTCCCACGTGAATGGCGATCAGAAAACTTTCCTCACTTGCGTGAACTTCTACACATGACTCCATCCTCCTGTAAAATGTAAAGTTACTCAACATCATTAAGGAAAAATTGATTTTGTCAACTCTTCAGCTTTAGCGTAATCATAACTTTTCTAAGATATTTACTATAACTGGTTCATTGCAGCTAATTATCACTCGATATGTTAGTGATCAGCCTAGTGCCTATATGTCAATAAAATGTTTTCGCTATTTGATATTGTATTGTAAGCGCGTTCTTATCTTTGATAGATAATTTGTTGAATTTTTGACATTTCTGACTTGTAAAAGAATGCGGCCGAGCTCTGGTCAACTGTTATAACTTTTTTTTAAACAAGTAACAAGTGTTAGAACTGAATTAAGATTTTTAATTTCGAACTAATTATAATATTATACGTACTTTGCAAAATATAGTTTAAAATCGAACTTCTTATTAAGACATAATGTTTTTAAAGTATAATAGAGTTATGAGCCACCTTTTAATTATTTTATTATTTATTGGTAGAAGAAATCTACTTTAATTAAATTTTCATAAATATGTTTTCTCAGAGCATCAAAGATCACTTGTTTGTTTTGTAATTAATGTTTAATTCTAACTTAATGAAGCTTAATTGTTATAGCTAATAATACTTACAGTTATAAGTGGGCATGTTCAGAACATAGTATTTCATATTGAATTGTTATTGTATTATTTTCCGTTACAAGATTTTTTCTTAAACAAAAAATAGTGGTTATTTATTACTAAATCAATATACCATATACTAAACCTCCAAAAGCACAAAAAATATGCGCATACGACTGTGTTCAAAAATTAACGGAAATTTTCTTTTTCTTTTTTTTTAATATTTTTTACACACTATTGTTGTAATTTTTTAGCGAAACGATTTTAATTTTTGTGCTTGTAAAGCAAGAATCGTTGTTCGCCGAAAGGTCACTTTTACATGGAGTCATATGTTCGGCGAATAGTGAGGCTTTAGTATCGCTAGAGTATTGTTTTTGACCCAGAATTCACGGACCAACAACTGTAAGCAGGTGAATTTTCTTGGTGCAAAAACCATGAATGAACCAAGAACACAGTAAGTATAACCTTGATGTTTGAACGCACTTGTCAAGCCAGGATAATTCCAATGTGACGATTGAGCCTTAAAAGGTTGATTATTTCCGTAAACCTATGTTTCGTCACCTATTAAACATGTTTAGTGATTCTTTAACAACAACAGAATATTCAAACCCAAAAAATGTCATGGCTTATGCCAGTTGATATGCCAACATCATCTTCTCTTCTCTGATTGTTATTCGGCGATCTTTTATAACTAGAGCTTTAAGGTTTAAATTGTTGTTAATGAGCTGAGACGTGCGGAGCGCTCATTATCTTCAAGGCTTTCACGGCCATCAGAAGTCTTAGCCACCATAGACCTTTGTTAACATTTCGCACATTTTGTTACAATTTATTAAGTATTTGACGTAGAATTTTTTAGGTATTCAGGCTCGTCTAACGGCTAACAATCTGCCGGCTACATTTTTATATGTATTCTCTAGTATATCCTTTGCGCACTCAACGTAGAAATTCTAAACTATTTCACTTTCCGCCCAGAGCGTTTTAAACCTTCTTTGTTTTTTAGGCTAAACAAACACGACTTTTGCAGAAATTCGAAGTCAAACAACACACAAGTAACGAAAAGCGTGTCTGCTCTTGGTAAAATTAATTTGCTCGCTTATTACTTCTCACAAGTGTGGATAGCAGGATATTATGTTATTGCTATTTATAATTAGTATATTTTACATAAACACTTAACAGCAAGTCACGTCACGAGCCTAAAACTTAGATCCATCCATATTGTTTTACTACCAACCATTCCATAGGGAATGTGCGAAGTTTCCATGACAATTTAAAGAGTTAAGCTCAGAAAAGCTACAATAACAGTAAAGGCTAATTTAGTATCCAAAAATATCTTTTAAGGCACCAACTCCGTTATTTCAGTACTATTTATGTATTGCAAGTATTCAAAAGACAACAACACTGTGTATATAACCAAAGTAAACGTTTAGTACATATATAGGTGGAGTGTGTAGATAGTTATTATGCAGAGTATTCGGGGTCATTCCGCTTGACAGTCATGTGTTTAGCTATCAAGGTTTAAAGCATATGGGTTAACATTTTTACTGTTGTGCGACTAAAATAAATTGATGCGAAATTTCCGGACGACATGACATAAGCTTTAACGAACTAAGAAATACTTTTGTATATAACTTTGACTTTAAGTTAATTTCTTAAAGAACTGTTGGCAAAAAAGTAGCATACCGATATTGTAATTGCTAGAGCATGTCTCTTTGTGCGTTGAACAGGATACATTAAGATTGCTACGATGTTTGTAACACCCAGAAGTAAATTTCGAATACTCTATAAAAGCTATTATGATTAGCGTGAGTAATCCTCACCAAGAAGCTGCTCATTTGTTGGAGCCGCCGGTATCGGACAAGCATTGCACTTAGCTGGCATACAAACTGAAAGATCGGGTTTTAAAACTTGTAGGGAACACTTTTTCATTTGACGACATATCTTCGCGAAATTTAGCATGGATACTTGTCAAAGCTAACGATTTAATCTTCGACGAAATTTTTCCAATTAGGTTACAAACTAAACGATCAAACGTAAGTCCTTCTATGGAAAACTCGTTTATTGCTCAAAGTATCTGTACGAAATTTGTCACAGATTTTTACCCAAGCCGTCACTACAATCTTGTTATAAAGTCTTCAAATCAGACGTATAGCTCAGCGTATAGCTGCATATAAAATGATGGATCAAAATCAGAATATAGATCTTTCTTTCTGTGACAAGTGAAGCTTTGATGGAGCCGAAGTTAATTTTCTTTTACTTCTTTTATTTGGCTGATGAATGCTTCTACCTTTTACGATTTGATTTTCTTAATGCTTGACCTGCTTAATACGTAATAATAAAGCACTACCTACAAAAGCCTGCCTTAAATATGGGAACCAAAGTGCTCTGAAATTTTCATTATTAACTTATTAAGTTAAGTTGCCATTTATCGGAGATTATTTTTATTCTATTATAGTTAAAAATGTTTATGATAAGGATTTCACGGAATTCACAAATTTTAACACTAATCCCTTACCATGGCAGTTAGGTGGGAAACACACCAATAAGCAGACAACCTTTTTTATGCAAAGTGGTGGATGTGTTGCTATATTTTATATTTGACGCTTGCGTGGAAAGTTTTTGGAACTAAAATTTGTCAAACTCAGCAAAATACCTGGTAACTGCACATCTGTGTTAATTATAATTTATAATATATATTGTAATATAAGGTTTGACAAAGCAGAAAGTGAATATAGATGTCAAATCTGAGATGTCATGTTGATGAAATTAACAGAATTTCTTGAGTGTTCGCCTACAAATTCAACTGAGGACACTCCTTGTCAAAAAGTAATTTATTTCGGCGTTTACTCGCCGAAGTGTAATGTGTACTCCTTTAGAAATCATCGGCTCAACTGGAAACTCTGAAATACCTGCATAAGTGCTGCGATGGAGGATTTTACCTTTATTAATTCGCCATGAAATTTTCATTTCCTTCTTCATTACGTTTCCATCGCCAGCAAAATGCTAAAATACCGTAGATCTAAATACGAAGCAATAAAACGAAATATCCTAGTTCCGAAAGAATTTCCACCAAAGGACAGCACATTGTGGCAAACAATTGCAATTAGCGTTAAGTGTTTGGCCTTGGAGACGCTGAAAAACAAGCCCAGCAATGAAACGAGAACAGCTAGGAATGAAGGCGAACAAGCAAAAGGACGAAAATGACAGTCACGCGTTAGTATGTTGGCACTATGACGTTCCAAACAGTCAAATATACGCAGACATAAATATATCACTCATACAAGTACTCTCAATGGAAGAAAATTTTACAGTTTTGTCACTTTACTGACAACGAAAATCGTTCGAGAACCTGCGTATGCAATTAAACTTATTCTCTCATTATGAAATGGTGAGTCAGACGGGTAGTGGTTAATTGTCAGAGGAAAGATCGTGTTTGGAAAGTTTGAAGTTATAATTGTAGCATGCTGGAGTATATAATTATATGTATTACCGAGGTGTTTGCTGTATCAGGCGTAACAATGAATTTGAAAATTTCTTTTGTACGAATAATATACACACGTGTATCTTAAACTTTTGAAATCTTTTGTTGGAAGTTGGTTTTCTAAGAATCATATGAACATACTGCTAAGAACTACAGGCATATTCAGAGTTAGAGCTTGTGTACAGGTGGGTAGATAGGTATGAGTGCTGCAGTTCTGGGCTCAATTAACGCAGGATATTTTGTTATACTACGGTAGAATTATTTTATCGTTTCCGCTTTGTGCTCCAACAACGTGGTGGAATCAATTAAACTACGTTAATTCTCTGCTTTTCGCGGACAATCATTCAAGCTTTTACTGTAGTAAACATCTAGTCCGTTTTTCACCCCACATAGGTATAACGTTTGCAGCGCTTCTTCCATAATCACACTGATTGAGGAAGGCAATATCCCAATTCAATCATCTGATTTTGGTATGAATATAATATTTGGTTATAAATATTGTTTTATTTTTGTATATTTTGTAATTGGTGCTCCCTTATTCTACATTTTACATTAGCTGAATGCGTTCGAAATTACTGAGGGCACCATCGTCTCTTTGTAGTTATTCGTATTTTTATGCGCAATATTTCTAAACAGAATACAGATTCGTACATTAATTTAACTTGGTACCTGAGGTTCCGCTCTATTTCGCCTTTCTTTTAGAAATGTGTGTGTGTGTGTGTTTCTATACAAGCAAAGCAAGGGTTTCCGGAATTTTAACTTTAGATTTGACTGTCATTCGTAAATTTATACGACCTTCGCGAGTTCGGTATATTCGAAAGAAGAAAACGAGGAAAGATTAAGCCCAAAGCACTCATCTTTATTCCCGCTGACTGTCTGACATACATAGCTGAAAAACCGCAAAGCACGAAAGAGAAGAAATTTTTGTAAAAGTGTTAATGGTGATAATAATTTTGTTTTGCATGTACAAATAAATTGAAAGCTTTTACATACATACATGTACTATACAAAATTCGACAAAATGGTACTGCTCGATAACGATGTCAGCGTAAGTCATGTGTACTATTCCAATTCGCTACTCTTTGTCTTTGTCCCCTTATCGGGGACCTCCAGCTGTTGCGCTGCTTGACGAGCCATTCAAACAGTCACTGACTATGAACATGTCAACAGAAAAACACACTGATAACACAGTACAACAGCTAATCTGGGGGGTGAGAAATTCCAAGTCAGGGTGATGGTACTAGGTCAGTATAGTAAAACCCTCAAAGGGTTTGGCGTTCGTATGTGTCAGTTTTTTTATGACCTTTTAAATTTTTTCCTTGTTTCCCATGGTTTTCCATCTTAACAAATTAAGTTTTTCCAATCAGGCGTACTAAATGGTCCAGATATACGAAAGCTGATTAAAAATGACGCATTCATCAATATTTTGATTGATATATATTGAATGCATGGCAGGCAATCAAAGAAGTAATAGAAGGCTTGTTGGGAAAGCACCGTTCTAACAAATACGAAACGGTCATAAAAAAAACTGAAACATACGAACGCCAAACCCTTTGAGGGGTTTACTATACTGACCTAGTACCATCACCCTGACTTGGAATTTCTCACCCTCCAGACAATAATATCAAAACTGTTCCACAGTGTAATTTATACATATACTATACTTTATAGATATAAACTTTGCATAAGCTATAAAAGTATTTGCAAATAAAATCTACAGTAAAGTTCATTCCGTTTGGCAGCAAATAAACACTTATGTGAACATTTTTGTACTTGCTTAAGTGTTTTGTCAGAAGTCCTTGAAGATGTAAGTAAATTGTATGAGCATTTTTGAATAAACACTCACCCATTCATATATCTACTTGATAATGCGGTCTAAGACTCTTTCTAAAATGTGGTTTACTTAGATAAATAATTTATATTATGAAATATTTTTCATCATATACTTATAAATTTGAGAGTCTTAAAAAGAATATTTTACTTTGGACTCGCTACTTGTGGACATCGAAAAATCTACGCTCTCTCCAGGGTGTTCGGCAATCATGTGTTCTGTTGCGAGTTAGAAACTCTAAATTGAGAAGTATTTGAGAAGGGGTTCGGCAGGATGGCGTCTCCCTCAACCCTCAACTTCTCCATCTCATGGTATCTCTCTGACCATTCTCGCTTTCTCGCTGCACGAACCTTAACACTCTCCGTCACTAAGTCCATAGTTTACAAACTGGTCGAAAAAGTAAAGACTTGACCTTAATATTGCGATAAAATGACGACTGTCAATATCCCTAAGATTTTAGGTGTGGCATTCGACAGATTGTGCTCCTTCACTACTCACATGACAGCGATTGTTGCTAAAGTGTAGAGCCGCAACAAAATTCTCAATTCGCTAACCGGTAGCACATGGGGAAATGATAAAAGAACGTTATTGGCAACATGCAGTGCAATCGGCGCGTAAGGCTCCGTACTTCATGCATATTTTTTTCTACCTCTTCGTCTCACTTTCTTTATTTTTCATAATGTATATTTCTTACCTCACCACTGCATTAGACAATTCACCATGTAAGTCTAAATTATCAACATAGGCATTTAATAGAAGCCATCAAGATAGTAAATATATTTAGTACTTCCATCTATTAGCGCTTATAACCATTAAACATTCCATAAGCATTTAGAAACTGCTTCTCTCATATAAATTTGAGATTTACTTAATCCAAATCTTTTCTAGCCCAACCCCAAACCCTTCAATGTGTTCAGCTTAATATGTCTAAATTAACATTTACATAATTTTGTGTTAACGCTAAAAGCAACACGCCTACTTAAGTCAGTTAATGTGACATAAAGAAGAAGGCGCTCCCCGCCGCAATCGCTTGCCACATCGACTCGTACGCGTTTTCTCTTTCTTGTACAACTCATCTATTAAGCATGTGGAAGGCATAAAGCCAAAATCAACAAGCAGGCGTCTAACCTATTCCTATAGTCTGACAGTAAACATGTGTGCTTCCACATCCAGACAGTTGTGCCATCAACAAATTAAATTTTTACTTCGGCAGACAGACAGTTGGGCTAAGCTGGAATGTGATTGGTTATTTTTGCTTGTGTTGTCTAATCCCCACATGGCTGAATGATGTGTGTAACTTGTCGGTGTCAACAATCATTCAGTAAATTTAAGAAACATGGCGCTATGCTCAGCGTTATCGAAGGTCTGATGACTTTATTCCAAACCAATTTTATAATTGTTTGGTCTTTCGCTTTATAATTATTTAGTTTAGGAGAACTAAGTTTGTCGCACTGCAAAATTTCATAAGTACGAAGTCACGTTTTCTACATTGGGTAGACTTGCGTTTTGTTTTGAGCAAATGCTCGTCTCTTCCGTTCGAACAAAATAAATTATGATAAAACATATATACTTTGCTCTTTTTTGTACGATTTTCTGATGTATTTTTTATTTTATTTTTCAATTTCTTTCGCACAACGGTATCTTGTGCAACGCCATTGAATTAATGGACCGCAATCACTTTTCTTGCCAATGACGCTCGCGAATGACAGTGCAAGAGCAAATAATTTTTAAATATTTTTTATTTATGTAAATAAATATGTTTTTCACAGTTGTCGAGGAAAAATAATAAATAAATAAATGGTAGCACTGTTTCACAAACATTCAACGGGCATTTCATATCATTGCTCTCCTTGCCTATATTTGCTTGAATATTTACGTCGACCGATTCTCATACAATTATAAGCATAATATTTATACTCTTGCAACCTGTTGCTAAAGAGTATAGTAGTTTTGTTTACCTAAAACTAATCGAGTTAGATATAGGATTGTGTACATGCAAGTTACCAGTATGAAGAGATGATTATGTATTTTAGGAAAAAATAGATAAAATCGGGGCGATTCTACCCCCAACTTCCATATAATATACATGCATAATGATTATTGTTTTTCCAACAAACTTTACGTCGAATATGGGTTATATAGCGTATATATATCTATGTATATATATAAATTTGCTTGGATACCGATCCTCTGGTTGACGTTTTATACCTCAAAGTATTTTTCTTGCTTTGATTGGAAATTACTTTGAGTATAAAATGTTCGGTTGCTTCCGAACTTGGCATTTCCTTACTTGTTTATGCTTGTTTACTACGCATCAATAATGGGGAATAAAATAGCGATAAAAAAGTGGCATCGGTTTAGAAAGTTGTGAAGGTCAATATGCAATGACCATAACATATTACAGTTCGATTGCGCTCTCAGCCCTATTCATTCACAGGATATATCTGTATGTTTAAATGTATATGGAATTTTGTATTGTATTTAATTATAGTATTTCTTTGTCGAAGGCGAATAATTTTTCATTAACTGCTGCCGACGAACATTGTAATGCAACAACACTAACGTCAACTCTCTCTGAAGTTTATTCAAATAACTCACATATTTGCTGATATATGCGGTATCAGGAGGAATGAAAATGTTTTTACTAAATATATCGGAAATATTTATCTGATTCAACCTGTTCTGAACATATATGCATACTATTATTAGAAACGGAGTCTCTACGAGTTTTATAATACATATCACAGATTGACCGACATTTTCGATAAAAAGTTCGCAATTGGAACTTTGGTCTACATACTCCAACGATTCGTATTAGACATCCATGCTCTCCGCAATGATATTGAAAAACTATACAGCTGGTGCCACAAAAATAAACTAGATTTGAATACCAAAAAGTGTGTACCTGTGTCATACTCACGATCACACTCTCGAACGCCAGCTAAGTACAACTTAAACAATGTGGCAATTAGCGAAGTTGAGCACGTAAGAGACCTGGGCATCATCATAGACAATAAAATGACTTTTAACAAGCATATTGTATTTTATAATCAGGACTAACAAGGATTTCTCGAAACCCAATTCATGATTACAACTTTTTGCTACTCTGGTTCTTCCAATTTTGAAATAGGAGGGCATAATTTGGCCTCCTGTCACCGACACCGAAATGAAGCGTATCCAAGAAATACAAGTGTAGCTCAGTAAGAGAGTAGGCGTGAGGAACTTTCTGCAGCACATAGTTTAATCAAAGGCACCTACAACTACTACAGGTATCTGACTTAATATTTTTTATACTCTCGCAACAAATTTGCTAAAGAGAGTATTATAGTTTTGTTCACATAACGGTTGTTTGTAAGTCCTAAAACTAAAAGAGTCAGATATACGGTTATATATACCAAAGTGATCAGGGTGACGAGTAGAATTGAAATCCGGATGTCTGTCTGTCCGTCTGTCCGTCCGCCCGTGCCAGCTGTAACTTGAGTAAAAATTGAGACATCATGATGACACTTGGTTCACGTATTTCTTGGCTCCATAAGAAGGTTATGTTCGAATATGGGCAAAATCGGCCCACTGCCACGCCCACAAAATGGCGGAAACCGAAAACATATAAGGTGTCATAACTAAGCCATAAATAAAGATATTAAAGTGAAATTTGGCACAAAGGGTCGAATTAGGGAGGGGCATATTTGGACGTAATTTTTTTGGAAAGGTGGCGTGGCCCCGCCAACTATTAACTTTTTTGTATATATCTCGAAAACTACTCTAGCTATGTCAACCAAACTGTATAGAGTCGTTTCTT
>NW_017536629.1:2607731-2609824 GCF_001853355.1 Bactrocera latifrons
TACCAAATATGGGTGAAATCGGTTCACAACCACGCCTGAAATCTCGATTATCACTTTATCATGCGAGAGTATAAAATGTTCGGTGACACCCGAACTTCGCCCTTCCTTACTTGTTTTTATTTAGATTTAAAATTTCATTTCAGAGCAGAAAGTGAACTACAGCTACATAAATATTCATCGGATTTTTAAGGAAATTGCAACTGAATTTCCTTTATTCGTAGAAGAGCACTATTTCCCTTAACTTAAAGAGAGAGCATTCAAATATATTTCTTAAGTAGGCGAACCCTTTTTAAATATACTGAATGTTATGCCATTTAATTACATTTGGCAATTTTATTGCCAGGGAAATGCGGCGAATTCATTTTACCCAATAAAAATAACTACAAATAATAAAATTTCCACTTGAACAGATCGGCTAATGCACATAACGTGTTCATTCAAAATCCTACAAATACCATTTTTACTGTTTAATTACTTATTTATGGTAATTATATTTTTTTGCCTTTCATGTGGCGATTTTGTGGCTTAGAACTGCTCATTTGGGACACAGCTGTGGGAACAATTCAAAAGCCGCATTAATTGCCGAAAAGGATTCACAACTGACAACGTTTTAAGTGGAAAAGGCAGAAAAAAGAGAAGAAAAAAAGAAATGAGTTAAGCTTGCCAAACTGTTCATAAAAATTACAATAGAAACTAATGCACTTAGTACACGAAATAAAAGCAGAAACGGGGCAGAATATTTCAGAAAAAGGATTTATTTTTTAATTTTTTTGAATGAAATACTTGTATTTTGAGCAGGCTTCTTACTTAGTACTTAGTGGAGAGGAATGGGGGCTTTGGTAAAGACCGTTTAAGCATTGCATCCTCACCCAAAACATTTTGGTTTTACTGTCTTCTAGTTTTATGTCAACTTTTTGTTTATGACAGCTTGGATGAATGAAAGGGTGTCTTAAAAATATTACTCATCGGCTGTTAAATAGAAAGATGCCTATAAATATGCGTAAGATAATTGAAGTTGTAGGCGATGGGCACAATTCTTAAGACACTGTACTTAAATAATCGTAAAATTTCGTAAGCATAAAATGACAAAAGGCAGTAAAATGAACGTATTATATAAATTGGAGTCATACCCATTATGTGATGAAATAAGAGAAGAATTCTTGGAAATGTTTAAGTCTACTGTTGGGATGATAACCTTTTTAGAAATGGCGTGCTGGCGTGCAATTTCTCAATTCAGATATAAGTTAAACAAATGTATATGTATATTGATATACCGTAGAAAGCATGTTGAGATATTCCAATACTTTATAGAAAGTTTCTCTGTCATAAATTATTGGAAACACCAACCTCATACTCAGGATAAACGTGAAACAAGTTATTATGTCTACAACTTAATAATTGAAAGCTTTTCACAACCACACTAGTGGCGAAGAAAAGCCTATTAATCTTTGCATTATGTCGACGAGAAACCCCAGTTGTAACATAATAATGGTCACGTACAAACACAAGTAAGTATCAAATGTTGAAAATGGCCGAAAAGAAATAACGAATAAACTTAAATGTAGCAATTTTTTGTGATACGATCTGAAATAGTTATTAGTTCTAAGATTTCAATCAGTGTAGAGAACTTATTTTGGTAACGCTTTACCGGAAGTATGCAGAGACATCGGTATCCTACCGTTGTACAACTACAAGGTCATGTACCACACTTAAGTATTTATTTGCTAAGATAAGATATGAAACCAAGTGAGGCGTGACTACACCCATAATTGAGGTACAAGTATGAACAGCGCTGTTTTACTTGAAATATTTGGAAAAATTCTATGTAGAACTACGGTTTATTTGATAGAAACATTATTGTCAAAATTTGAGTCAAACGAATTTCGCCAGATCACACAACTTATAAGATCAATAGCTAAGTGATAATTGCTTAATTAGTACAAACGGACAAAAATTAGATACAAACAACAACAACTGAAAGTATTCAGGGCTGTTCCAGTTTGTGGTCAGAAATTTGTTATAGATATACTTGTAGTTATGTGGGTTAATAAACTCATTAACGTTGAATACCTTATTGGAAATAACTTATATTC
>NW_017536629.1:2609937-2613283 GCF_001853355.1 Bactrocera latifrons
AAAAAAAAAAAAAAAAAAAAAAAAAAAAAAAAAAAAATTTAATAAAATAAAATATGTAGATGGGAAAGGTAGAAGTAGTAATAGAAGCTATAAAATCTAGGATATAGTAAGTTATAAGAGCAGCTTATTTGAACGTTCAGTGCAAAATGAAAATAATCAGTCATTGGCAGTAAAGAGCCAAACCGAAATTTCAACGAAGTTATTTTAATTCGTCTACAACAGGAACGTAATATAAATATAGTGAACATAAACGCAGTTCTATATAAATCAACGTTGACTTGTTGGTGAATCTGTCTTGTCTGAAGGCTCAAGTGAGTTTAAGCAATTTTGCTTTCTGGCCTTGTCCAGTCTCATCGCATAGTTTGGCTCATTATAACTATGTACTTGTATTAAGTGACTTTAGATCTGATAAAAGTAAGTAAAGTCTGGGAACTGCATTTGACATGACCACTACAAAGTGCACCGGGAATAACTTTTAGTAACAACCAGGCAGCAGAAGTTTCCTGAAAAAAAAAGAAAATAAAATTATGGTTATAGTTGCACGTAATGTGCAGGAAGAGTGTATTAGGTATTTAGGTATTTGCGGGTATCACTATATGCCAAGATTGCTCTTCAAAGTTTTTATATTAAATTTATTGCCATTTACGTCAACTTCTGCTATTAAAAGAAAGGGTGTTGAGAAAATTCTTTTTGATATGTCTGCTAATTTAATGTATTTTTGTATGCCGAAAATTTGATTAATTCTTGAATTTTTTTTTTTTCAAATAAGATTATTCATACGCACTGTCACCCTCTTTCGGTAGGAGGTGATATTTTTTATAAGCTCGAAATCAAGCTTAGAATGCATCATAGATTGTTACGGTTTTCAAGTTATATCACTCATTACACTACACCAAACTCCCAAATAGGTAGTAGCTTTTGAAATTTAAAAAAATAATTTTTTTTTTTTATAATTTTTTTAATTACATACAATGATTTACAATATTACCGCCGAAGTTTTTGAGATATTCGCAATAAAAGAGTAGGAGATATAGCCTTTGCAGAGCGTTTTCTTAATTTAATAGGATCCCATATTGATTGATTGAAGACGTCACAGTGAATTTTAAAAAATTGTTAATAAAAAATCCGAACAATATTATTCAACTGTTGCTCTTTGATTTTCACACAAGGTGTAATAAATAAATTCATTAATTACGTGCAAAAAATTGGTAACATTTGAGCCGTCAAAACCCACATAACCCTAAAATTTCATTATATATAGACATGAAGCAACCCTCGTTGTATTTTCTTTCACTTTCATGGCATGTGAAAAATTTGTAGTGACTTGGTTTGCAATCAGTGCTAGCCGCCATCTGACTGCGTGGAAATGAATGTGTTAGACTGCAACCGAATTAAAGAACTGCCATGTATTGAACACAACCAAAGTGGCAAGCAGCAATTGCAGCGAAAAACTGTTGCCTGTCAAAGATTCTGTATGATAAATGATATGATTTTTCGAGTATACGAACAACGATTTTTCATTTCATAAGCTTTTTTTCATTTACATGAGCAATGACAACAAAAGTGGCAAACTTGTCAAATTTAGCCAACTTATCCACAGCTTTTTTTCGACTCAAACAGAAAGAGTTTGGACGCTCACTAATAAATTGGTTAGAGAAGAAAGAGTGCCACCAACAACTAACTGCAGTCGATCTGGGTTTAGTTCTGGGTTTCTTAAGCGTGTGAAGTCGGCGACAAACACTTTTAATTAGCCACATATTTATTAACTCGTTTATTGCACTCTACAGCGTTTCCCAAAGCCAAAGCAGATGAACACTAGATACGCTGTTCATAATTTGTATTTATAACTTCTTATTGTTATTTTTGGTAGACGCAAATGGCTTGTTAAAACTCATCGATGCGTTACTGAGATTAGAGAGCGTCGTAAGTGTTTTTTTAGTGTTTTAAAAGTGCTACTGAAAACGTGCCGGATGTCAGAAGAATGTTAATGGCTATGTACCATTTATCATCCATATGCATATATGTGACTTATATTTACTGTAAATGCTTGTTGTTGTGCTGTCATTATGTGACACAAGGGTGAAAGCATTTCTTTGATTAATGTACGACAGATTTGTTAGATAAACAACAACACTTAACAGCATGACGCTAAGGGGCATAACCAGTTGACTGAGCACTCGTCAGACACTTGAGGTTTACATATTTCACTCGGTGAGTGGTTTTACGATGAAGATAAATTTGTGCGAATGAACTTGCCAACTGGTTGCCACTGCATAGTATACACATCTTTATATCAATTATAGTGGGATCAGTACGTCACAAAGCGTAAAATAAACGTGTTGACACTTGCAGAGCAATTTCGACAATTTCATCACGTGTTTCAGTGTGTGTCTGTACTTTGATATTTTACACTTGATTTATTGTTAAAGTATAAGTCAAGCACTTGTCCAGAGGTGTTTACAGTTATATATGTATGTATATATATCCGTATGTATATATATCCGTATATATACATATACATATGTAGAGAATTCTTCTCATTTTGAGAACTTTAACATTTTGTTATGAATTTGATAAACACATAAACGTCGTTTCTTGGCCACTAAAGACTACTTGCTGAGCTAACGGTGATGTAGCATGAAATAAAGAAGTGTCACTAGTATAGTAATGGTAAATTATTATTATCAATTAAAATCGTAAATGCATTTAAAAAAAAAAACTCTAGAAAGGTAAGGTTTATCTTTGAAAAGAGTATAGTTCAAAAAAACTTCATAAAAATGCATTAACGGAATTTTTATTACCAATATGTCCCTTTCTTTAACTGATTATGAATAAGAAGAAAAGTAAACTATCCTCCAGTTTAAATTTTAAGAGTTTTAAATGTATCAAAGCGCTATAATGAGGATACATATCATCTGATTTTGATCACTTCTTTGAAAGACAGTAAAAAATATTGACCTAAATTCCTCCAGCAACAATAATTTTTTTCTCGACCAATTATCAAAGATGAAATTATCACAAAAATACTGGATTTCAAATTCTGAAATGCAGAACAACATAACTTCATTGAAAAAATCTTAAATTTTTTTTAAGATTGTAGTTAAAAACGTTGAGATGCGCAAGTAAAAGCTAATTGCCTGTACTAAGCTCGAATAAAAAAAGTTCCGATGAAGAAAGAAAAACGTCCGCTCGCGGGTATAGTCTTTAATACAATAGAATTCGTTAGGACAGCAGTAGTTCATTAGTTAGCCTAAATCTTAAAAAAAAAACAAGTAAGGAAGGGCTAAGTTCGGGTGTCACCGAACATTTTATACTCTCGCATGATAAAGTGATAATCTAGATTTCA
>NW_017536629.1:2613713-2615674 GCF_001853355.1 Bactrocera latifrons
ATGGCTTAGTTATGACTCTTTATAGGTTTTCGATTTCCGCCATTTTGTGGGCGTGGCAGTGGGCCGATTTTGCCCATCTTCGAACTTAACCTCTACGGAGCCAGGAAATACGTCTACCAAGTTTCATCATGATATCTCAAATTTTACTCAAGTTACAGCTTGCACGGGCGGACGGACAGACAGACATCCGAATTTCAACTCTACTCATCACCCTGATCACTTTGGTATATTTAACCCTGTATCTGAATCTTTTAGTTTTAGGACTTACAAACAACCGTTATGTGAACAAAACTATAATACTCTCTTTAGCAACTTTGTTGCGAGGGTATAAAAAATAACCCTATATCTGAATCTTTTAGTTTTAGGACTTACAAACAACCGTTATGTGAACAAAACTATAATACTCTCTTTAGCAACTTTGTTGCGAGGGTATAAAAAGGGGGGTAAGTATATGTAGTTATGATTCAATTCAGCAATCTCATAATTCATGGTAATAGAATATAGAATACTAATACATTGGTAGTAGATGATGGTTATGTTAATATACTATACAAATTGTAGGTTATTTACATGATATAAAACATTTTATAATATATTCAAATATTATTCAATTAAGTTGACAAATTTATTTCATAAAAAATGTTTTTAGATTTATAAAGTCATTTGACGCAAAAATCATTTTTAATGGTAGTTGACGATATGAGCATATTAAATCAATATATTATATATTACGATAATTTTGAATATTATTAAAATCACTTTGAATATTTGTTGATTGGTTGCTTCTTACAAAGTACACAGGTTGCCTGATACTGTGTCCGTCTTATTGTCGCTTAACGACTAACGATTATCTCAGCCCGCCTCGCTGGGGTCTTGATTTTCATGTTAAGTTGCATTTCCAGATAAAATTTTGACGTTTACACGTTAACCTACATGCCGACGTATAAATAATGACAATAATAACAAATTACTACAAAAAATTTATATGTATTATCCAGTTGCCCCTACTCTGTTGGCCACAACAACATTTAGATATGTAAAGCTGTCATGCAAACTACAGTGCCCCTCGGTATTTCCTTGCTTGCTACATTCAGTAACGGTGACATGTGCTATATACTATGTTAAATATCTAAATTTTTTATGTATCTAATTTCTACAAAAAATATATATAGTATATGTTTTAGTGGCAATAACAATTCTAAGATACCTTAAAACGGTTTGGCAACACGACTTCCTTTAAACAGAAATATGTCTTTTTTTAGCATTTTGCTTTCAGTGTGGCATTTATTAATAAATAGTTCACCTCATTACATGGCAAAAATGCTATGTAATAGAATATTTTTCATACTTACAAAGCCTACAAACAAATGTTCATATTTGAGCATTCCAATTTCTTAGAAATTACTCCATCGTTGTTTCAGAGAGATCATTAAGGACCCACGAAAAAGGGAAGGAACAAGGGTAGACCTCATTTAGCATGAATTCATTGTGTCTATGTATTAACTCAACTATATATTTATATTTTAGGAGCTATCAAAAGGTTACACATGGCGTATGCTGAACAAAAATGTTATTTACAGCAAACAATTTTTTTTTTCAAGAATTTACAGAATTATTACTGATTATGTACACTTATTATGAAAATCGTTTTTCTTCGCCTGTAAACTTATGAAAAGTTTTGTTACGTTTTTTTGCATTTTAAGTGACGATTATAAATGCTTTAGAAAAGCAGAATTTTTCGAAATTTGATAAGTTCTTGTCTTTCATGCAAGATATATGTATATATCATTAGAGGTCGGCAGTTTACTAATATTTTTCAGAAAAATTTACGGCCGTTTTCGTTTTTTATGTTATTTCTTTTATTACTTCATTATCCTACATGTATATATTCTGTCTCTGAATAAAAACTTTCAATGAAATTTAAAAATGACACAATAAATTAAGTTTTCATAGTAAATACA
>NW_017536629.1:2618159-2619195 GCF_001853355.1 Bactrocera latifrons
GAAATAAAAATAGAATTCCTTCGGACAGTAGATGGATGTTTGACAATAAGGCCAAGTCGTATATTTCTCAAAGTTATTTCTAAATAAAAGTTAATGTGATGTGATGACAAACACTGAGTAACACCAAGTAGAGCAACAGTCCAACCAGAGGCAAGTGTGGGTGTGTTTGCTTGTGTGCGGTTAATATGACGACAATCTTTTCGTACTAGCAGAGGATATCTATGTTCAACACGCAAGCAAACAAGAAAGCTATGTAAACGGAAATAAATAGACAAAAAGAGAAAAGAAAATCCAACAGCAGCAACTTTCGTCAAACAGCTGATATTACCATCAACCATGCAATAAGTTCGCCGCGAATGAGCGATTTACTACTACAATTTTTTAGTCTTGAAGCTTTTTTAGAAAATGTTGTTAGTTTGATTCGTCGTATGCGCTTTTTTCTTTACTTTTGAATACCTTTTGGTTTCTTCCCCCGTCGTTTTTTTTCTTTGCGGCAAAAGAGCGCTTAATCATTTGGTAGCAGCACATACGTATAAAGCATATATTTGCTGCTTATAATTGGCGGCTGACGCATTACTCTCTTCGCTGTTGAACAGTTTTTGCACAGCAAATTGCATTGCCCAGGCGTTTAACTTATTTGCGTTCAGTTTGATTTTATTGTTGGTCATGTGTAGAATATTCATTTGGAACATACTTCGCCCGCGGTAAGTAGTATGAATTAGAAGAAGAAGAAGCAGACGTCTTGTGCTTAAATTCTGCGATCGGACGTTACTCATTCGATGCGACGCACGACAACTTTAAACATGAATTAAAGTTTAATTTGCGATATTTTCGTTACGGGTCAATTGCGTATGAATGCGAAGTAGTTAACTGAATTTTGGTTTTGTGGAATTAAATTAAAAATTAAAGATCTAAAAATGTATATTTTAAACGAGATAGTGGTTACTGGCGAGATTTCGATTTTTTTAAATTTAAATTAAAGCTTTATTAAAACTAAACAAAACCAATTTTTGTAACACAAAAATGTAAGAGTTTT
>NW_017536629.1:2619605-2689767 GCF_001853355.1 Bactrocera latifrons
ATTATTAATTAGAAGAATTTCTATATTATGGAATCTTCCGAAATATAATAAAATTATTAGACTACATTTCGATAGCATTTGGCTTTAATGTCAAATTTAATACAATAAAATATGACAGCAAATATGGCCAATGAACATTTAATCCACAGAAAGAATGCGAACTAAAAACAATTGGCAATGAAGTAGAAGAGTAGATAATAAAAACCAATATGAAATGCAATAAAATGGAGGCGCAAGCAAATTGTTGGTTCTAAAGATGGTCATAAGAGAAGGAAAAAAATTCAACAGCAGCGAAGAAAAATTAATAACGGCGAAGATATCATTACAATAAATTTCTAGGCTAACGCACATTTTATTTACCAATCTAAATTACGATTGCCAAAAGCCATTGATTCTTTGTAATAGACATATAGATGAAGAAAAACTCAAGTTCAGCAACTTTTGTGAGAAATAAAGTAAAACAAAATTTTTAGATAACACACTTGCTGGTAATGCTAGAAATCTACTTGCGACTAAAAACTTCATGCATCTGTATATCCATTCTTGAAATATTTACGCATTTCCAGTTGATTTCTTCGAGTATTCTTGCTTGTAAAGAAAACAGATTATCATAAATGTTAAAGAGTGACTATACGCCTTTAGTGTAATGCCTTTACAATTAAGTATTTTACCATATGAAGAACCAAAAGAGATACGAAGACAGTAAAAAAGTGTCAGAAATAAATTAGAAAAGCTTACTTTATATGACTTTCGAAAGAATATTGAATTTGACAAAACCATTTGAATTTGCAATTTATTCCAAGGCAGCGAAAGGGTGACCTTTCAGTCTTCACACTTATCACCATTGACACATTCGGTTGCTGTGGAAGTACGCATGGCTTTCGAAAATTTCTACACATTTCATATTTCAAAATAAAGAGCTTGGGACTAAAATACCCAAGTACCCAAAATAATCCTAAACTCTTTACACGCTTTCCTTCATTGAACAAATACAGCTAACGATGGTTGTACTATTTAGTAAAGACTTAAATGATACAAATGACGCAAAACCGTCGAATATAAATTAACATTATTGTTGTACAACAATCACAAATTATAATCTTTCATGAATTTACACTCGCAGTATGAGTAATTCACATTGCACACCGAAACGCCAAATACATTTTCGCACTCAAGTCGGTGTATAAGCGTATTATTAAGCAACTATGTAATATTAGGATACACAGCAGTAGTATTTACTATAATGTGCTTAACTATTAATGCGAATTCTCAAACGGAAACTTATTGCTGCTGTTACTGCCGCTCACGTGCCACGATATATTTGATTTGACATGTGTAGGCATGTACAAGTTGTCATTTAATTAAATTCACCAAAACTTTCTCAAAATGCTTCGCCTGCTTATTAAATGGTTAGTTTGCATGTGTGTAAGTGAGCGCTGCTCAAAATCAAGTAATTTTCTTGTCCTGTTTGACATAACGTTGGTATTGCGACAACCCAACAGTTTCGGCTTCTTGAGTACTACTTGAGTATTAATATTCGTGTGTATTACGTATCAACGGCACACCAGCTCTGTCTGCTTAGACACTTGATAATTTCAATCCAATTGGGGTCAATGGACAATGATAATAACAATTTAGAAAAAAAAAAAAATATTCGGAAGCATCTCTTCGCTGTCTCGTACGTACATAGTTGACTACGAGAAACTTGTATGTATAACTAAGAGTATGCCTTGTGACTATTCGCTTGCATCTATCGCAGTCATTAGCGCTGATTTTGGCTTAGATATTGATGGGAGATAATTTGTAAGTCTACATTTTATTTCAACATCTTTGAGATTGCAATATCGAAGATAAACTTCGAGTTCATTAACATGTAAATTACATAATAATAACAATAATTTTGAGATATGTTTAGATAGCGGATGTGACCACCTAAATTGCTAATATTAGTAATATGGGAAAAAATATGTTGTATATTCCAGCTGATTACCTTTTGGCGGTCTGAAATTAAAGCATTCGTAGTTAGTTAAACATAAAGTTATGTGCTTGAAGAATGTTCAAAATCAAAAGTTGCTCATACGCCGGGACGCCACACAAGGGAAATTAATTAAAAAAAAAAAAAAAATTCGTTTATGTAAAAAAGTAATAATTAAATATAAAAGTAACAAATGAAACTGACAAGTGATACAATTTGGTTAATTAATTTTTATTATTTATGTAAATCTTTTTCATTTCCTTCGATATGGTGAACATTTAATTAGCGTTGTTTAATGTTAACTTTGTTTTACCTAATAATTAACTACGACAAGCTTTCAAAATGCTTTATGTGAAGATAGTAGCGAATTATTGGACTAATTTTACTAATAAAACGTGAAATTTAAACTTCTGTTAAAGTAAAAGTTTGAAGCGGCACTAAACTAAACGTGAAAATGGAATTTATTTAATAATCTGTGGTAAACAATTGTTATTATGGACAATTAAATTTAATTATTTGTAAATCATTTATTTGCAGACCTGGTTAAAATTCCGAAAAACATGCTTATTTTGAATGTTTTAGGTGATATTCAGAATTCAGAATATTTCAAACATTTATTTAGCAAATTTTTGCATTATCAATTGCAGCCCATTTTGCGGATATAAACACTTAAATATTTCAAATCAAAGATTTGAAATGGTTAATTAAATTAAATATTTCAAATCAAAGATTTGAAATGGTTAATTAAATTAAATATTTCAAATCAAAGATTTGAAATGGTTAATTAAATTAAATATTTCAAATCAAATGGAGTGAAGCATTTAAAACACATATCTCTAGTTTCTTTGCTATTCCGACTTGTATGTAAGTAATTTGTTCATTAAAACATTTTCACAAATGATAAAATGCTACTCAGTGCCACACTGATTGCCAACTGCACTTAATTGTTATTATCCATCAATTCTGTACGTTTTGGTTGAATAATTGATGGTACTCTCCGATTTAGCAGCAAATGTGCCAGTGTATGAGAGTATTGTTCCAGTTTAATTAAAACATCATTTGCTTTGTTTCTCCAAGCAATTTGTGTGCGTATGTAGGTGTTCGCAAAACAATGAGATAGAAAAGGAAAGAAGAAAATAAGTCCCTGCCAAGCCAAGTTGTCGCAAAAATTCAATTAAGCACGCACCGAGTTGTTGCAATAAGTGCATACAGTCGTGTGTGTGTGACTGAGCTGAGATTGTAATGTGAAAGTTTTGGCAATAATATTAGTATAGGCATTAGGCACAGTAATCGCTTTCGTTTAACATATTGCAAACAATTAACCGTCATGGGGATATTAATTTAAACTGTTATTAGTTCTAAAGCTAGCGGTGCTTATTGAACAGGACCCCAGAAATACTATACAAATGCCGCAAATATTGTTTGTATTTCAAATGTTTGGTAATTTAAACTCACTTAGTTTCGTAAAATCTTAAATTTCAATATGTTTGTGTGTGTATTGAGTATTGTATGAATGGTATATACTTCACACTTTTACAAGCTGGTATGATTGTATTTCTACTTGGCAGCTATCAGCAGCATTGCAGATATTCGTTACAAGAGTTGATGGGTTGTTTCGCAGCCATATCGGGTAGAAAAATGGAAGACTGTTAGGGTGATGGATATATTGGTTAGCCAAAAAAATCTTTTCGTATTTTAACAATAAACGTCATTGCAGTCGGATATTTCCAGGGCTACCAATCACATTGTGGCACACCATAAAGCGCTAAAAAGGTAAGATTTTAGGCTTAATTTAACAACAACAAAAAAAAAAAAAAAAAAAAAATCAAAATTTTCGGGCGGAAGTACAAACAGAAGCAACAGCAGAGTTAATGATTATTACTTTGTCTTTCGCAGTTTTTCTTATTTTGCTTTTTTTAATTTTGTTTTATTTCAAAATTTGATTTGCTATATTGCAGTTATCGTTAACCAGTTTTAAATCCAATATTTAAGAATTTATTAATATTTTCAATAAAATCTCGTACTATGAATGTTCACAAAAGGAAATGCTGAAGTATTATTTATTATTACTGTAGTGGGCATAAAAGTGAAGTAAATATATGTTTTATTATATTATATTTTCTTTAAAAGTTTTACTTATTTTTGCATAAGTATTTGCAAGAAAGATTGCCAGAGTGAAAAATTCTTGGAGTTTTTCAGAAAACGTGCTTTCTTTATGAATTTTAGAAATATTTATATCGAAGTTATTTGTATAAATTTGGTATCAAAAATGTATTAGACGTGGAGTGACCTTAAAATATGACTACATATAAAACTAATTAGGGGGAAGAAGGAAGCAGTTTAAAATTTAATTTGATAGAGTTGCCTCCTTTGTTCAGCTTTTTCTTAAGAGTAAATTGCAAAACATATCTTAACATGTTCATAAAATCTAAAAAAAAAAAAATCATCGGAAGAACTTAATGACTGCTTTTTCAAAAAATTATATGATTTACGAGCAGCAGTCGCCGCTTTGCATTAATTAATCGCTAAGATTACACATATACACACAGCTCATTAACCGTCGTGGTCATCGCCGCATCATCTTAGTTATAATTTATTCAGTGAAAATGTGATTTTTCATATATAAAATAGTTTAAATGTGATTTTTACGATCATAAATGGAGATTAAAGAGCATAAAGCTGACAAACCAACAAAATAAATAAATAAATATATGAAACACCTAATTAAGTCACCAATGCGGTTTTACATGTTTCGAGTTTGAGTTTTAATATTTAGCCACTTTTAGCCAAAGGTTAATTTTCGCTCATTAATGTGCTAACGCCAAATTTGAATAATTTGTTTTGATAGAAAAACAAAACATAATTTTTTATTTATTATACAAGTTTATTTATAATTTCTTCGAATTATAAACATTTAAATCTAATTTATTACATCTTTTGTTAATATTTATAAATTATTATATTATATTTTGTTGTTGTTTTCTTTTGCTGTACCGTTCAATTTAAAACCAGTTTAGTGAGAAAGCGCACACATTAATTCAAAAATGTCGCTGCAAAATTATCAGCATCCACCAAACCGGCGTTTTGGCTTAAAATTTAGCGACGAATGTACTACAGACATTACATAGTTAGTGTGTGTGTGAAAAATTTTATGGTTAATATTAAAAAATCTAACACGAAACTAACTTCAACTTTGAACAACTTTGCTTAAGAGACTAACAGTCTTACGACCGGTTTTGAGTTATGTGTTGTTTAACTTTTGGGGACTATAAAAATTTTTTCGTCAGTTTTTGAGATACCCAAATGAAATTTATTTCGTGGTATTCTATTGATCATTTGAGGCACTCGGTCAGATCGGACAACTATATCACATGGCTTGCATACAAGTGATTATTAAGTTTTTTAAGCTTCGCCTTGAAAATCGCTGACGCTAAATGTTTTAGAGCCAAAGTCTATGTAGTCGTAATAATCTTTGGAACAATTCATGCGTACGCGATTTTATAGAATCCAACTATCGACCGCTCTCATGTACATAAATTCTTGCAAAAATATGTGAAAATGAGTTCACAAAAAAAAAAAAAAAAATTATTAAATAAATTTGCGCAAAGCATGCTCCTTGTACAATTTGAACTAGTTCTCTGTGTAACTTTCTCATTTGATTCAAACAGCTTTTGTCTTTATGCTTTAATTACGGAGTTGTCAAGTTAGAAAAAAGTAGAAGAAGTAAGGTTTAACACTGTTCGTAGGAAATAATTTGAAAACAAGCTGCTTCCACCGCAAGCGCACTGATATTTAGGGTTCTCACTGAATGCAAATACACTATATTGAAACCCCTAAGGGAAGCAAGCACACAAAATTGCAATATTTTATGCGAAAAGATGAGGTAGTTACTCGACGGTGAATGACAGTTTCAATTAAAAGTGAAACCACTTTCCATTTCAAATAAATTTTATTAATCCGCAGTGCTTGGTGATTTAGTCGTCGGTGGGTGACGAACTGCAATTAAGTGCAGCTAATTAAGATATTCGGTTAGAATATTAGAATACTTGGACTGTTAAATTGAAATTGCTGAAATTTTTTATTCACTTAAGAGACAGCTGGAAGGGAGAAACTTTGCCCGTAACGAGTTGTAAATTTTATGCACGAGTGATCAAGTTTCAGGATAAGAAAAATTAATTACTTATTCTTTTAGTTGTTGCTAGATGAGTAACATCCTAAGATTAGTCAATAAAAAAATATATACTTGGACTCAACAAATAAATAATTACGGATTTCACTTAAGAAGTTTTTTGAGCATTTCTGCTAAAAAGCCCGGCACATACAATGAGCGCTTAACATTAATATAATATTTTATGTTTACTTAAACATACAAATAAACAAGCTAAATGACATTAAGATGTCATGATATGTACCACATCTACACAGACTTTTCACCAGCTTTAAAGATTCTATAAACGTTTTCGATACATGAGTATTAAATTACACCGTATGAGACATGTTGCATGGCAAGAATAGCGATGGTAGAAAAATTCGTAAATGACCTTGACATCACGAAATCGTATGCATGCATATACTCCGAACACTAACGAGCTGCCTTAGCGGTAATGGAATATGTTTAATGCAACAAACACGAGCTGCTACGTGCTGGCTGAAATTTTCCGGCACCTAAAATGGAAAATAACGTAACACACTTTTCACTATCTTTTTCACTCATACTGAAACAAAATTTCATTTTTGGTTATAAAATGGTTATATATTGGTTATAAATTGGTTATAAATGAGAGCAGGAGCAAAAAATTTATACTACATATATATAATATGATGCAGTGAATCGTAATGAATAAGAAACTCAAGTTCGAAACTTTTGATCATACGTTGTTTTGTATTTTAAGTAACAATATAGAGTTTATCTATCGGAATATTTTCATTCGTATATAATCGAAATATAATCGAAATCAATATAACTGAATTCTGGAATTTATTGAATAGCAAAAAACAAAATCACAAAACATTTTATTTTGTCTATAAATAGCACATTCCATTATCGCTTTCTCCAAATACAAATATCTGCTACGGCAAACTGTTGAATAAAGTGTCCAATAACCACAATGTGCCCTTCAATTGCCCGCTCACTTAAACTTTACCCGTGGCGGTATCTACACGTAATATATGAGGTCTAGTAAGCGTGTTTCTGAGTCGGTATATTCTTCTTCTTCTTCTTGATTGGCGTAGACACCGCTTACGCGATTATAGCCGAGTTAGCAACAGCGCGCCAGTCGTTTCTTCTTTTCGCTACGTGGCGCCAATTAGATATTCCAAGTGAAGCCAGGTCCTTCTCCACTTGGTCCTTCCAACGGAGTGGAGGTCTTCCTCTTCCTCTGCTTCTCCCGGCTTATAGAGTTTGGTTTTTGTTTGTCGAGAGAGGACTTTGCTTCTCAATTGCCTACTCAGTCCGAAGTAGTACCTGTTCGCAAGAGTTATCCTGCGTTGGATTTCTAGGCTGACATTGTTGGTGGTGTTTACGCTGGTTCGGTCGGTATATTCGCAATACAATAATATATATTTTTACCATTCATGTATATATCTGCATAGATCGTTATATCGAGCGACATAAAAGCGGCAAAATAACGAACGCAATTTAGGCAGCAACGTCTGCCTAGGAAAAGTAAAATTACTTGTTTGCTTGTATACTCTTTTCAACTGTGTAACGGGTGTCAGCATTTTGTTGACATATGTAGGTGTTGCAATTGAAGTTGATTAGCGCAATTTGTTCTGCACCATTTTTTAAATTATATTCATACATAAATAATTAGCGTGGCAAGCTGAGTCGATTTTGCCATGCTCGTCTGTCTGTTCTTCTATACGCCAACTAGTCCCTTATCTTTTGGGATACTGATCTGAGATTTCGCACACTAAGACAATGCTTATTTAGAAAAACAGCTGATATCCAACCACTATAGCAAACTGAACGATCGGAATGAAGTGCTTTTATGGTTACTCGCGTTTTTATGAACATGACATTTTTCGTCTGTTAAAAGATATGAATCAAAGAACTTGTTCGTGATTGAATAAAAATGGCGCCACCACACATGGCTAAATGTGACTTTTTCCTGTTTCCAAAAATAAAGAAATGTTTAAGGGCCGTCGTTTTGTAAGCATAGATGAGAAGAGTTTCGATGCTTGGAAGCAGGAAGCGCTGACATAAGTGCATAAGATTCAATGGGGACTTTTTTGAAATAAATAATTTGCAAAAGATCGAAAATACACGTAATTTTTTGTATATGAGGTGTGTTCAAAAAGTATCGCGAATTTTGAATTTTTGCGGGTTACGTATATTCGAATTTCGAATTTTTTGTGGCGTTATGTTGGTACTCATGTCTCTCACTTATGCCGACAAGCTCGGCCATTTGGAATTTTCATTTAATTGTTGACAGCTGCTTTGCTTGCACGTCTTTTGGATCGTCTTCGATTTTGACCTATTCAAAAAAATGTATCAAAGAACCTGTATCGAATTTTGTGTGAAAAACGAAATTAAGTGCGCGGATGCATTCCGAATGTTGACTGTGGCATACGAAGAAGCTACCTTGAACCGAAGCAACGTTTATCGTTGGTACAAAATGTTCCCAGAAGGCCGAGAAGATGTGACAAAAATTGGCTTTTGCACCACGATAATGCCCCTGCTCACACATCGTTGCTTGTGCGCGACTTTTTGGCCAAAAACAACACAATAATGATGCCGCAGCCACCGTATTCCCCAGATCTGGCCCCCTGTGACTTTTTTTTGTTCCCTAAACTGAAGAGACCCATGAAAGGACGACGCTAGGCTTCTCTTGACGAGATAAAGACGGCATCGAAGGAGGAGCTGAAGAAGATAAAAAAAAGAAAATGACTTTTTGAAGTGCTTCGAAGATTGGAAAAACTGTTGGCATAAGTGTATAATATCTCATGGGGATTACTTTGAAGGGGATAAAATAGATATTCGTGAATAAATAAATAATTTTTGAAAAAAAAAAAAACACAAAATTGGCGATACTTTTTGAACACACCTCGTACACCCTGTATACTTATAATGTATTTAAAATGTGTCCTTCAATGGGTAAATTTATTTACTCAATTCCACTTACTAATTTTAGTGCTAATTATGTGTAAGTATAAATAATTTGCTTCTGGCGAATTTATTCGAATACTTATCTGTGTTATTCGATACACGACAATGATGCTCATCAGAAAGAAGAAAGAAAGGGAAAGAAGGAAGAAAAAAAAGGAGAATAAGAAAGCTGGAATAATCTATTTACAGACGTCTAAAGGCGTTAAAGGTTTGCATTAGACTATACTTTGAATATGATTTAGGAAAATTGTCTGCAGTGGCTTTTCAAAATGAATTAAAATGCTCGTAAGCCCACTGCGATTTGATTGCTTTTGCTTCCCCCTCTCTTATTATTCTCTGAGCGTTTGCTTAAAATTTTTTCGTTCGAATCCTGATGATTTTTATGTATATTTTTAATAGGCGTAGTTACAAGGGAGAATCGTTTTTGAAGCTCCCGCTTGAGAACTTGGTGTATCTTCTTGGAGAAATTACTGACTCCTCCAAATCATACAACAAGTATGATTACAACAACACCCATAGCCTTCCACAAGGACAACAACAGCGAGAATAACAAGCAAAGGAAAAAATGAGTGAAGTTTCAAGGTAAAATTTGTTGGCATGTGTGATTGAACTATGCTGTATTAGCAGTATATTTTCCTACCATCTACTTACTCTGCTGGAGTACATACATATATAACTGTGCTGTATCAGCTGGCACTGATATGAAGTGGGAGCGCCATGAAAGTGCCAACAAGCACCAAATGTATGGAATAATTAGATTTTGCGACGCTGTCACACCTTGTGTGCGCTCAGTAGGAATTCGATATCGCCTTACATGTGTATATGTGCCAGTAAATTACCAACACTGCGTAACCGCTTTGCGGTCGCCTTATCTCTTTGGCTAAATAAAGCTTCGTATCAAATGTCGGCGGCTTTTAGGGGATATCTATAATGCTAAGATGGCTAACATCTCGAACTGGTGGAAATGAATGGTGGGTGTACTAAGCCAAATATTCATTTATGCAACACTCAGGCAGCGAACGAACGTGGCACCATCGTACGGTCTCCACTCTTTGTCTACCTGAAAAATATGCACTCAAAATTTTTGCGGTTATTTATTGTTGTCCTTTTCGCTTAGTTTGTAATAATTTTTTGGCGACTGTCAATTCAAGTGAAATAATCTGTTAGACATTTGCGAAGTAGAGTTTGGCGCGAAGTAGTATGTAAAAGAATCTGATAAATACGTAAAAAGCAAATCAGTAATAAAATCTGAAAACAGAAAACCGACAAACAGAAACCTAACTGTTATGGTGTAAAATTGGCGTAAAATCTTAAACTTGCGTGTTAAGCTACCGCGCTGCTTGCCAATTGACAAACAAAGCTGCTAATTATTATTTGGGTTCTTTGAGAAAAAAGTTAAAAATATTTCGGCTTATATCTGTGGGAGCAGAAAATGTGCGCTCTTTTTGCTTCCTATTTTTTTATCGAAGTGTGTTCTTGTAAGAAAAGGCGAAAAGGCAGGCGGAGGGGCATGTACACGCAAGTCTCATTTCTTGAAAAGTTAAGCACTCGAAAAAGCACAAAACTTTTGCAATAAAATACTGCGAAAACCAATATTTGCAGGAAGTTATGAAAAAACCGCAACGACAGTAAGTTGGAAAGAGTAAAATATTTAAGATATTATTTTATGGAAAAGTGGAAACAGATATTGTAATAAAATGTCTTAAATTTCTTAAAAGCTAGTTATATATAAAGATCGAATGCAGATTTTACAGAAAAATTATGGATAACTAGATATTCGTTGTGCGAAATCACTATAACTCAATAATGACACTTTATGGAATTGCTTTACTTTAACATTTAAAAGTTTTCCTTTCACTTTTAAACTAAATACCTCTATTGGCTCATTTACCAGAATTCCATTATATCTCCACCAATTTGTTTTCACGTTTGTTATCATCGCAGCTTATTTTACTCTCAAAATGTTAAGTATACGCCCTGACCTTAAGAATCTTAATAATTTATCTAATACAAAAGTATAAAATTGTGAAGGTCTACAACTTTGCTTCCGTCGTTTTCCAATAGATGTCTCTAGGGTCAAGCACTGGTGGATTAAATCGTTTTATGTCGATCTTGGACAGTTGTGTCAACATTCACCCAACAAAATATTTGTAGAGATCTGTTTGCATCCCAAACTTATTCTCAACTGAAAACGTGGCAAATTTGCTGCTTTTTCATTGATTTATTGTGTCTAAATGCTTAAGTAAATCAATATGATTACGACAATCTCTGACGGATTGCCTTAAAAAGGTAATCAATAAAATGACTAATAAATGCCTTGCTGGCAAGGTTTCTCCATTATATATATGTTTGCTTATTGAAAGCAACGGTATTTGCTTAACAAATCATTTGAGTGAATATCCATCTGAAAATTCAATTCCAGAAAAGCTTCTTCTTCCTTTCAGTCCATAGCATGTTGCACACAACAACAAACCAAATGGAGATTTTAGTAATTCTAGCAAAGCAGGTACACTTCTACTTCCTTGGGGATATTATATTTCACTTTGATGTTGTGCGCGACAGAGCAAATGATAATCCGAACAACTGTATATTTAACACTCAATCTCCTCAGCTCGACATTCTTGTTTGTGTTCGCTGACAAAAGGGATAATTACAATTCCATGTATGTTTATGTAGAAGATAAAGTCAAAGTGTGTCTGTAGATAGAGACTATTTGAAAGTAAGCAAATAGTAAGTGATAAAGTGAGCTTGAAGGGGAAAGTCTCAGCGCACAATATTGCTTCTGAATGTGAGACGGTACAAGCTCATGTTCTTAGTGTAGCATTAACTCAAGCATTTAAAAGCACATTTTATTCAACTATTCTACATATTGGTACATTACTTGTGGTTCGAGGCATCTTATACAAAATAATAGTTGGGAAGTGAGTTTCCATTACGTTTACTTATTTATATACCTGCAACTTCAATTCAGCTCCCGATGAATGCTGCATGATGTTATCTCACGTATTGTTCTTTGAGTGTTTAAGGGGAATTGGTAATCACAAAATTAGTAGGAATAGTTCATTATGTTATTTGCGTTCACTAAAGCAGTAAAGTAATATGTTAATTGATTGAGCTTTTGCACAAATACAAAGCATTCCTTCAACAGTCCGATTTTAATTGTTCAGTATGTATTGGACTTATAATAGGTTGTCAAAAAAGTCTTGCGGTATTTTTGCGGTATTTTTATTGAATTTTCAATTGTTCATAAAATTTTTTTTTGATGGCTCATGCCTCTTGACCGATGCTACGGCTGCTCTATGCCGGTCTCTTTCGACCAATTCAGCAATATTATCGCAATTTTCGACGACAGGCTTTCTGGAGCGTGGCGCATCTTCGACCACCTCTACACCAGAACGAAAGCGTTGAAACCATCGTTGTGCATTGGAAATGGAAACTGTATCGGGTCCATAAACCGCACAAATTTTATTGGTGGCCTGAGATGCATTTTTGGTTTTATCGTAGTAGTACTGTAAAATGTGCCGTATTTTCTTTTTATTTTGCTCCATGTTTGCAACGCTATAACTTACGAACGACTTAAAAGAAACGACAATCAAACACGTGTTAGCGCGTGAAATGAGCTTTCCAAAAAGGTATAGCGTGACCCGATGCGACTAATAAAACTAGAACTATGCGCTCTTAGCGCCAACTAGCGAAAATACCGCTTTAGACAACCTAATATGTTATACTTGTAGTAGTCCGATCTGAACAATTTCTTTGGAGATTGCATTATTGACCTTGGGAATTAGTCATGATGAATTTCTTGAAGATATTAAATGAAATAATTTTCATACAAACACTTGATTCTGATCACTCGTTCTCAAGGTCTAATATTGTTGTGATATCACACGATGTTGAATGCTATGCGTGGTAAGTGGCGCCGTCTTGTCTTAAACCAAATGTCGCCAAGTTTACGAGCTTTAGTTTCAGGCATAAAATTGTGGGCTACCATGGCGGAATACCGGTCGCTATTGACGTTTTCATTCTCACCGACATCATTTTTTGAAGAAAAATGGACCGAAGTTTCTATTTATGCAAAGTAGTAGAGAAACTGTTATAACATGTCTGCATTTGGGCAACTAAAGTTTGTCAACGCCAACAATACTTCACTCACTTGTTTTAATGAAGTGAGACCTAGTGCTTTAGCTGAAATTATAAATTTGCCTGCAATGTACCAAAATTAGAAAAACATGTTTAGCTGAAACGTACATTTGGCTAACTAATTTATGTTAGCAACTGCACTGCAATTTAAACCGGCTTAATTAACGCTTTGTCGACCGCAATACATGAGAGTCTATACAATAGTATTTCTACTTTTAACAGCCTTGAAGTTATTGTGCGCGTCGGATAATTCCAAGCAATAAAATGAAATACCCGAGCGAAAGTATTTCCAGCAAAAAGCACACTGTGGCACACAATTGCAATTAGCCTTAAGTGTTTGGACTTATAATGCGAGGCAGCAAAATCAGTCCAACTAGGAAAATAGATAGCCAAACACCTTACCAGTAATAATTAGACAGGTAATTAGTTCACTAAATGGTTGAAAAATTTACTTTTTTGACTGCTTGCTGGAAAAGAAAATCTTTCAAGCAACAAAACAGGAATTAAAGTCACACTCTTATTAATGCTTTAGCATCAGTATTATTTTTAAAGTTCTCATTACTTTTACCATTTTCCCAAAGTTCATGCCTTTTTTTTGAAAATTCCAAAATTTTGTTCAAAAATAGCTCATTTTTTAATTTACTTTATAAAAAATTTTAGATCAGTAAAATTCTGGAAAATTCACTTTCATCGGCCTTCTAACTGTACATAACCTCTCAACTTCTTCCTGTTTGAGTTCTGACCTATTTTTTGGTCTCCAAAGTAAAACTCTGCATTGCGAAATATCTACTTTCGACAAACAAAATAATTCGTATTACGAATAGTTGAATACCCTGGAGAAAAATAACCAGCGAAATTAAATATTTTTGTGAACAAAGCTCCTAAAAGGCAGCTATTTTAGATGCACCTATGCGTATGAGTGACTTTTTAAAAGTAGGAAATAAAAAGGTTCCAATTCTCCATTCCTTAGAAGTTGTAAATAGCTATTCATCTATAAATTTAACTAATCTTTTATTGTTCTAAACGTAACAAAAAACTAAAATATACCTATGTGCCTAGATGTTCTTTAAAATTTCTTTAACAATTTCACACTAAATTTGCTTAACAAAGCAGGTTCAAACAATCGATCCGAATACTAATAAAATATTTGGATTATTTGTTTTTTATTGTTTGTACTCCATTATTCTGCAATTTTTTATATGAGCTGTGCTTCGCAACATCAAATTAGCTGTAAATTTACCATAGTGAGGGTGTAGCCGTTGACTTCACCGCACATACCGCGGTGAATTATTGCCTCTGATTTTCGTTTCTTATTCCTTTTCGTAGCGCGTATTTATAAATCCTTATTTTATTTTAAGCCGGTTTCGTATGCAAATACGCCACTATGCTGCGGAACACTAGTTATATTTTGCACGTTCCCGCTCCATTCGATCTTTGGTTTGTATGTGAGAGTTTCCACGCAAGCAATGCAGCGGTTTTGTGAACTTTTGACCATAGCTTTTGTTGTCATTCTGGAAAATTTACGATATACAGCTTTTAGAGTTTCCATGGCAATCGATCTGAAATTCTACTTCCGTCCCTTTAGCAGCAAATTCATTTGTCGGCACCGCCGCTATCGAACCACAATGGTATAGCAAAGCTGTCATCCAAACTGACCGATCAAACTCAAGTTTTTGTATTAAAAACTTTTATTTTTAACTAGATCGGACCACTTATTGCTGCGGTCAAACAAACCGTTCAAAATCGGAAAAAATGATCTTTTCCTCTCTTCTGTCATTTACGATAGAATTGGAGCTACATGGGAGCGCAGATACTATTACATAAAGATGGAGTGATTGTCTGTTGACACTTAAAGTAATCAAGCTCCCGATAAATGTGATTGATAGTGAAGTGGTTATAAAAGTTGACCGTAATTAGGGAGTGTTGGAACAATATAATGGTATGCTGTTAAGAATACACGTATAACTATTTAGTATTGTAATCGCGTTTCCGGTTGCAGTACACATGCAAATGTGCGGAAATAACGGCATTTGTGATTTTATAGGAATGTATGGGCATATAATATATATTAGAAATGCACCAAATCACTTACTGCTCTAGCAGTTTTTGCTGACCAGAAATGGCTCTTTGTTATTTTGTTGGGCGCTAATAAGCTCGCGCGGCTGCATACTAATTTTGTCGCGTGAAAGCTGAACGCAGTGCTAGCAAATTAAAATCCAACACATACAAGCTTGCCGGCTGACGTATCTAGACAATGTTCCGCGGGGTCAAAAATGTCACCAATACAAATGTAATTTTACTCCGTCCAACATATTATATCTGCACGGCACATTTATATTTACTATCTCTATTTCTCGCTATAAGTGTATCTTAATTTTATTTGAATATTTTATTTACACTTGCATGGATTAGAGCATACATGTGCAACGGAACAGCACACTTTGTTTGTATGCATCATATAATTTTATTGTTGTGAAAAATTGGTAGAATTAAATTCATAGTACATCGACACAAATACTGTGCTTCAGGGCGTATACGTAACCAGCGCCATCAGATTAGATTGCATTCAGGTCGGTTAAAAATTATTTGTGATTCGAAATGTAGTTACAGAGATTGTAAGTTTATTGAAATAACTAAATTCATTATGCAATGGAAATAATATTGCAAATTAGATTTATTTCATTCGGAAAATATTTATTGTTTTATAAGTTTAAGCTTTATATACAATTATATAAATATTATATGAAATAATTTTTTTTTTAAGTATAATAGAGTTGTTGTAGCATTTTGATCCACTGAGATAACATAATATAAACTAAGAAACCGTTTATATAGCGATACTCAATTTTCTGCCTGGGTATGTGGAAAAAATAATAGAGAGCTAGGCATGGTGCATGTTCATACACCCTAACAAATATAGGCTAATAAATTTTAATATAACTGAAGTTTATATTTGAATCATACAACATTTGCGCCATTAATAAGAAAGGAAAGTCTGAGTTAGGTTGTAACCAAACATTTTATACTCTCGCAATTTGCAAAGACTAAAGCTTGAGGTTATGTGCATGTTTATTTACAAAAATATTATGAAACAATTCTATATGCATCGCTCAAGAAAATTAAATGGATTCTATTGAAGTTTGGAATATTCTAAGTGGTAGACTAAATTTCATTACTTTATTTTGCTTGTGCGAAATATTATATTAAGATCAACCTCATCAACTCAAATGTTGTATAACTTATGTTATGAAAACTGCAAACTAACATTCAACCAACCGTAACCGAATTCTTGAAGAAACTTCCTATTAATGTCGTAAGTATTCTAGGAAATGAGTTTCCACACTGTCATGAGGTTATAAGTAAAGCGAATTGCATAATCAGTCTATTTGATTGAAAGTGATTCTCAGAAAAACATATATCGCGGCATATATGTATTTTTTATATGTCCCACACTTTATCCATCCTGTTAAATTGTTCCGCTTAGTCTTCATATAACCGTTAAGTGATTTATGCCTGCAACACGAGCCGTTCCCTTCAATTTATTGTTGTTGCCTGCCCAGTTCTCATCACAGCAAGTCCTATAAATTTGGACACTAGCTGAATACAAAAAGCAACAGTGACATGTCTATACAAAAGTATATGCACTTATTAATATATATTGCTCCTCGCTTAAATGAACAAAAACGCAAATGCGGCAGTTTTTCGGCGTGGAAATTTCCAAAGCTATAAAATTGCTTACCAAGTAAATTTCCATTAAAAAAAAAATGCATGCAAATGACTGTTTAAACATTGTTTATCTCTAATTTATTTTAAATCCAGTTTGGAAATTTACGTAGAACGATTTATTTATATTAAAATCTTTGACTGGACAAATATCTGTACACAGTTTTTTTAAACCTTTTTTTAAACCTCTACATTTACTATACGCATGTGGAGTTTATAAAAGAGGCTGAAAATTTATTTTAAAGCCTTTTAGAAACACAATTTTTTAGAACAAATGATAATATAGTGATAGAAAAAGGGACCCATCATCAAAAAGAATTTTTAAAATTACAAGCCTTTCGCTTTTCAACGAAAAGTCAAAAAATTTTCTTTCCGATGAAGTGAGCATAACATAATCCGTAAGGAGAGCTTATGTTAAATGGGCGATCTAAATAGGAATCTCACTTGGACAGCTTATAAAAACGGCAATTTTTGGTACTTAAAACTTCTTTAAAATGTATATAAAAACCGTCATAATTCAATAAACGCATTTAGCCGAAGAAAATTTATTGAGACCATGAATGACAGTTTCGGCTATATCTCCTGATTCCCTGAAGGTACGACTACGGAATTATTTCAACCGCAGTCTTACAAAAGCTAGAAAATGGAGGAGAAGGGACCTGTGTCCATCTGGCTACAATTTTGACAATATGCGTGAATTTTGAACCTTAGAGCTTGAATTCCTATTCGACAATATCCAGTAAGAACTTTTGCGATTGGGTCAAAAAACATTTGTAATGCAAGTAGCTCAGTAGATCTCCTACATACTCCAGGCAAGAGAGATTTCGAAGACGCACAGAAGTTGCTCAACCAACGCTTGCTGTCTCCCCTCTTGCTAAGCTAACAAATAGTTTTTCTACAGCAGTATAAGGCAGCTAATGAGTTCTTTGTTCTTTGCTCTGCTCAATACTTGGCTACCATGAAAGTTTTCTTTCAAGAATTAACCCCAAGTATTTCACCTTATCAACAGGTGTAAGTCTCTAAATAAAGGAAGATTGGCGTCTGCGCTTTTTACTTGGGTTAGCTCTTTTCGTTTTAACATAAGAGCAACGTAGGCACCCCAGGCTGTCACCTGGTTATGTGCAATGATTGCAACTTGATGAATATTGGTAGTGAAGAAATATTTTGTATAATTGGAAATTATATTTTATTATTAAAGAAATTTCTTTCATTTAAGTAGGTGCTAGCGAAATGATTGCAAAAGTTAGAGAATGTTGGCCATTTTTTGTGATTTATTTATTAGAATATGTATAGTGCAAACACACAAATAATAGGTTGTCAAAAAAGTCTTGCGGTATTTTCGCTAGTTTTCGCTGAGAGCGCGTAGTTCTTGTTTTGTTTTTAGTTTTTTTTGCTGACTTTCTTATTTTTCTGATTTAAAACATTTTATGAATGTTAAAAGAATTAACATACAAATAATTTGGTACAGTCTACCATCCCAATTTAAAAGACATAGAATTTCGAAAAGGGAATTCAATAACAGTTCTCGGTAGCTATAAAATAATTTTTTAAAGAATGATATGAAAATGTTGCCAAAGCATTTCTGCGAGCCTTTAAAATCCCGCGGTCAATTGCGCGTATACTCATGCAAACGGCGGAGAATAGAAAACTTTTCGATGAAACAATTTCGCAAACAATCGTAAATATTGATTTGCTTAAGCGCTTTCGATTGCTTTATGTGAGTTTGTGAATCAGTCTATGGCCTTGCGGTCATAATTCGTAGCAGATAAGCTTGGGCGACAATTTGGAAACAACCGCCTACGACAAAAGAAACATAGAATAAGGATAAAAGGAAAGAAGGTAATAAACAAATATTCAACAACAAAGAAAGAATTGGTAATTTGCCGCACGCCAAAGGGCACTGATTTGCTTTCCTCTCCGTTTGTCTACTGTCACCTTATTCCTGTTTTTTGAATACTTTTTATTAGTCAAATGGAAACCCATCCGCAGACGGCGGTGCAAGAGAAGTGCGTTAGCTAAAATATGGATGGAAAAATGTTCAAAGGAGGATATTTAGTGAACCGTTGAAACCAAAAAGCCATATCCTCAGCTTAGAAACTACGACCCTTTGTGCAAGTACGTCACAAAGTAACTGTTGCACTTTTGAAGTTCTGCAAAAACAGCCTTGTTTGGATGCAAAGATTTATTAGCATGTAAATAATCTATAAAGCACCGGAAATTGTTTTCAAATTTTTTCACACAGTAAAGGCTATTCGCACGCATATTTAAATGTTTGTTTTTTAGTTCTTTAGCGTTCATAATAAAAGCAAACCGAAAGAAAAAAATTAACAAATAAGTGTCTTATAAAAAAAGACAGGAAATTTCAAGCAAAAATGGTGAATCCAGCAAGTTAAACATTTAAAATTCTGAGACGCTTATCATAACAAACATGCATAGTTATTTAATAATTCCCCAACGCCTTTTCTCCGCTACTAAAAACATAAATATTTTGCTGCGTATATCACTGCAGAGGATTGGAGTTTCTGGGTAGCTGTTTACCACTTTTATTTATTTTGCGCTATTTAAGCTAGTTGCGTACTGGGCTCCCTTTTGATCATTTCTAGCGGACACGGTATTCTCTCTACCTCGGATTAGTATGGAGAGGCTACTGGCTGTCAGTATAAATGGTTGCCTTCTGTATATATCTTTCTGTAGTTGTTCAATAGACTTTCAAAGGCCAGCTGAGTTTGGTCCGCGGAAAAATAGAGAAAAATCTAGCTTCTCAGAGTATACCACTGTTCCTACACAGCAATTCAATATCAATCGGTATAGATTGAGATAGTATTCTTCGCTTTCTTTCTTCTGATTTATTTAGACTAGTCTCGTGCTGGCTCAAAATTTTGCCATGTAGCTACATGTAAAGAAATGTAAGTAAATTAGATGTTGGTTTTTCTTTTCAACTAAATACTCTTAAGCGCAAAATTCCTCTAAAGTTCCAGTGCAATGTGTGGTAACGATGATGAGAAAGAAATTGGATGTCTAAAACTCACTGCAAATAGTGAAAAGGAGAAATAATAACATATATTTTCTAAGATATAGATTTTCTAATAATAAAAATTTTATATTAATAAACATTTGTGCGTTATGGGCAAGGATTGCTACAGTGCTAATCACTTAATTTTTTTTTTTTTTAATTAAAAGCTGGTTGTGAGCTTACATATATGTAGTAAGTGTACGAATACTTATTTAAAAAAAAAAAATTAAATGACTAGCACTGTAGCACCCCTTGCCCATTTATAGTATTTGTAAGTGCATAAACATCATTAATTTCAACTATCGAAAGGGTCGTGAACTCAGCAAAACACTAAAAGCAAATTGAAGTAAAGCAAATATTTGCAAGTGAGGCTTCAACAATTAGCTTTATTTTCGTTGGCATAAATTTTGTTCTAGTCTAGACTGTTGGCCAAGTTAGCAGCTTAAGAGTAGTTAAAGTTAATTACTCAGTGGTAATAAAGATCTAACCATAACAAAATTTAACAATATGAATTCACCAATGTAAACAACCACTTATAAACAAACACATATTAGATGGTGTGCTTATATTTCCATATAGGGAGACGAATTGTTGGTGTAACTGGTGTTGGGCTGCCGCTCAATTGACTTCACTCATATAAGCTCACCAGCATCAATGTGTATGTCTGTTTAATTAGTCAAACTAAGTTTATGTAGATGTTGCAGTATGTATAAATAACTGTAATTGTTGTTAGCAATCTTTAGCACTTGACTTGACCACTGTAAAGCCTCACTTGTGTGGGTTTAAATATGGCTGAAGTTTGCACCTTTGAAAATTTGTGTTGAGAATCAGCACATACAAAGTGCACCGACAACTTGTACAAGATGCATTCCAAAATATTTTATTGCAAATAGTCTCCATCTGCTTCAATACAGCTTTTTTCACGGTCCAAGAGCATGTCGAACGACTGTTTTAGCTCGTTTGCCGGTATGGCTGCCAGTATGCCGGTGCAAGCCTTTTGAATGGCCTCAACGTCTGAATAATGCATTCCATTCACTGGTAAATGCATTTTTCCCAAGTGGAAGAAGTCGCACGGTGCCATATCAGGTGAATTTGGGGAGTAGTTAATGGTTAAAATGTGATTTTTGGTGAAATAATCGTCCTTCGAATGTTGGATTCTTAGCAATTCTTGGTCGTCAGTCAATTTGTGCGGGAACAAATCGGTGATTGATTGGCCCACATGTTGATCGTCATTTATGTTCTCACGACCATTTTAAAAACGTTGAAACAACTCGTGTACTCTGTTGCGGGATAGGCAATCATCGCCATAAACTTGTTTCATCAATTGAAACGTTCGGTAAAAGTGTCACCAAATTTTAAAACAAAATTTAATATTGACTCTTTGTTCGAAGCTCACCTTCGCACTGATAACACAAACATACTGACACTTAAAACGCAATAACTGCACTTCAAATCAATGCATTATCATGAAATTCTCATGGACAATAGATAAAGATAGCAGATTCTAACGCACCAATAGACGACGCCACCAGGGGGCGCTAGATTCAAAAAGTTTACTTTGGAAGCGCCTTGTAGTAGCGGTAAAGTAACTAAAAGTTGGTTGTCAAGTCAGTACCACCACTGTTGTTGTTTCATATAAAAGTATTTCGTTTTTTTCTTATTGCAGTTAATTCCAGCTAATAAAATAAGAAGATTGCAAACTGAATGCGTTGACTTACTCTATAATGATATAATAGCTTGGTAGAGCTTACAATTTTTAACTTTTTAATAAAAGTTCATTTTGATTTGAGTAAAAATCGCGCTTTAACATAAACCGAAATATTGGATAGTCGAAAAAGTCTTTTCGTATTTTGTCAATAGATGCCGTTGCAGTCGTATCAACCACATTGTGTCATACTGTATAGTGTTGGAAAGGTGAGCTTTTAGGCTTCATTTAAAAAAAAAAAAAAAAATTAAATTCGGGGAAGACGAGGTGCTGGAATATTTTCTATGCAAACGCCTTCAGCAGGATGAGACGGTAAATATTTTATGACTTCCAATGCTACAACTTGAAGGATATTGGACAACTGGGATAGAGAGAAATAGATAACTGATTTACATTCATCCTCAACGCCAGGTTGGGTGTTACTGACTGGTTTGTTAGTGTGAAGTTAATTGATATCCGGGCAGCAACCATACGAACCCAATCGGTGAACTCAGTGAACTGAGGCATCAGCCTATGCAGCAAGGCGAGCAACAATGACAGCCAAAAGCTGCAGCACGACAGCGAGTGGGTTTGATATATGATGCCGTCGAATCGCGTACCAATATCGGCAAGCCTGTCGCTTCTCCGCTTTCCAAGTAGTCCAACGGCGCTTTCACTTTCGATTAGTCGCATAATTTATGAACGGCCTTATTGCACTTTGCGGCGTTCAACAAAGCTGAAGCGACTGAATTGATACTATTTTCTTGACGCTGAGTATTTGTATTTATGACTAATTGTTGTTGTTTGTCATAGTCGTAAAATGTTCGCTTAAACGTAGTGATGAGTTATTGAGATTAACACACCGTTGCCAATAATGGATATAGTGTTTTGTGGTTATTGTGGATGTGAAGAAAACTATTCAAACTTGCGCCATATAATAAGATAAAGAATACTTAGTAGTAGTTATATAAAAGAAAATTTGACATATCACCTTAATGTATTTAGCATTCAACTCATTACAATCAAGGTCTATGTTTTGCAAACCATTGCAGGTTTAGCGTCAAATTGGATGTTAGATTCACAAAGAGATTAAGGCATTACCTCACTTTTTTTGATAAATCCCTAAGAGACTTTAGTGAACATAGGTTTTGTTGTGCGCGCACTCATTTTCAAAAAGGCTTTATTTAGCAATGATCATGACTTTCAAAACACTGCAGTGGTCCTTTAGACGGAGGGCAATTATGGATTCTAATTTTTGCGGAAATGACATCACCTTCCACTATATTCAGTTTGGAAACATACGTAGAGATGTCCTGTATTCCTGTCCACCTCACTCCTTCCCACTCTAGCTTCAATTTCAGCGAAAATATTATCCAATAAGAAGAAGAAGATATTGCAATATATTAAGTGAAGTATGTCAATAAGTTAAAATGCACAGTAACTTTTTTAAAATGCAGCACTATTTTTCCAAACGAACAGCTGATTAATCAAAACACTTCAGACTGCTATACATTTTCTAAAAAAATGTAAACTTTTCGACAACAAAACGGTAATTTCCAATATTTTAGATAAACAATATGTATTGCTCAATATTCACTGGGCTACTAATAGCAAACACTTAACGTTTAAAATAATGCTTAAATAAAATTACGATTTATTTAAGAAAGTCAGTGCGTAAATAACAATGTGGACATCATCAGCCGAAGATGCAAAACAATATTGGTATTGGTCAATATTGGCGACTGTGGGACGTTCGATCGGTTAATTAGGTTTGTAAGTGCTTAGATTTTTATGTTTTGTTGTTGTTTTTTACTTTTGACTTATAGTCTTACTTTGTGTTGTTTTTGCTGCATGACAGTAAATAATTTATAAAACTAAAATTCAACCCTCTACAAAAAGGTCACGATTTTATTTAGTTATTCATTAGTAATTATTTTTTCGTTTTTAAATTAATCCCCACCGGATGTAATAAACTTATATGAACGAAACACTTTTCGCACAGTTTTCATAATGATTTTTTTGGGATGGCCTTCAGCTCCTTCAGCAAATTTTGTTTTATCTTTTTGATCGACAGAAAACGGGTTTCACGTAGCGATAATTTCTTTTCGAGAAACAAGAAAAAATCACACGGAGCCAAGTGTTTTGGTGGTTGATCGATGGTATTCATTGCGGTTTTGGCTTTAAATACGGGCACAATCGTGTCTCGATGCGATAGTGCATTCTCATCACATTAAATTCATGAATTGATTTTTCACAATCCCGGCCGTTTACGACAGAATTGCCTCATATGTCCAAATAGAAAACCGTATTGACCATCTATTCCTCCGGAGCAAATTCATAATGCGTTAAACCACGAAAAGACCTTTTTGAGCAGCTGTGGCGTGTTTTTTTTTCTTGTTCAATGATTGTTGACTGGTTTCCCTGTCTAACACATAAAACCCATGTCTCGTCAGCAGTTATAATGCTTTTAATGAATGTGGGATCACAAATGACATGATCAAGCATGATCAAAGAGACTTGGTTTCGGTAATCTTTTCGAAAAAATTCAGCTTTATATATTCACTTACCATCTTTCTAACATTTGCCTTACGACTTTCTTTCTCTTTTTTAATATTTTCATCAGTTGTCGTTCAGAACGAGGCAAGTCTTTAACGATCTCTCGACCGTCGTTGAAGGCTTTGCACCTTTTTTTGATTTGTTAATCACCGTACGACTAGTATATTATATATTGTATGTTTTCGCCTAATTTTACTTAATCAAATGCTCCAATGCTATGCTCCAATTGGTTGATTTCATATCTGCTATCTGCTAGCGGAACTGTTCATTAGACTTCCATATAATTCTAGGTTGGGCTATTTATGTCTTTGACGCTCACACTCTAATACATTTTTTTAATTATGAACAATATTATTACCATAATAATTAATTTAGTTTACATAGGCTTATAATCATTGATAATTTACTCACCCACAGTACCAGTATGCCTGAGGCTTAGTCACCCCCGAATGAACACAATTGAAAGAAAAGAATTGAGAAAGCAATAATAATTTGGCATGCATTAGCACTACAGCGAGGCATAAATTCATTTAAGTTAATTGAAGAATATTATTCAACAATATTGTAGTAATTGCATTGTAGGTATATTTATGCTTACAGCCGTTGGTCACAAAAATAAAAGAAGCATTTGACTCATCATATATTATTTTGATATTATTAAGTATTAAATTTAATCTTGCTATTAGCTAGTTTCCAAACAAAATTTGCTTCAAAATTGAGTTAATAAAAAGTCGCACAAAGTTTTAGTTTTCCTGTAGCAATTTTTTTTTAATGCCAGAATTTACTATTTCTTTCCATGTACTATGACAATAACTTTACATCATTTGCCACTTAAGTTCAACTCATGCTTAGTTCCGCGAATATAAAATTTCATAAATATTTAAATTCGGTTTACATTGCTTTATGCATAAATAATTTGCCAAGTTGGCTTCTTATTTTAAATATATGCAAATCATAATGGAAAAGTTCTAAAAGTCGACATCACTTAGGCTCCTTCATAAACACTCTTCGTGTGCCTATGCTAATGGTTAATGGTTAATGACTGAATGGCAATAATATTAATAATGCAAAAAAATTAGAAGGAAACATTTCAAAAATTAGTAGACTCGACAAATTGCTTGATCTTATTACAAACCATTTTAGTATAGTGCTAACATAGAAACATAGCAATTCAAAAGATGACTATGAAAATTTTATTAGAGTTTATACAATTTATTAAAATTGACTAGACGGCCTACTTTTCTTGTCATCCCTTCCATTATTTAAATTTTCTTCCTGTTTCCATCCTCAGAGTATCATTAATATAATATATGCTGTATATTAAGTTACGATGTCTACCAGCGGTAAAACGGTTGTATGCCTCGTTCGTGTCTTCATCATAGTATTTTTCCATGAATACATCTTAGCAGAAACAAACTTGGAATGTTACCACTTTACCTAGGTCGCTACAGGTATTGCGATTGGTGTCGGTGTTAATATGTTAGATATTTTCGTTTTATTTTATATTTTGTGGTTGGTGTGATGTTATGTATTTCATATTGTTTTTTGAAAAAATAAAAATGAGAAAAAAAATGAAGGAAAATATTTTTGTTTTTTTTACTATTACGGTCAATGACAGGCGCTCATCAGCGGTCAATGCTAAAGTTTACAACAACTCATTCATGATCATTGACAATAACAACAACATTTTGACATTGAAATTTGACGAAGGAAGCAGTGAATGTGAAGACAAAAGGAAATTACCACACGGTAGTGTGACAAGAGATAAAAGTAAATGAAGTAGAAACTCAGCAGTTCGTAACATACACATATACATATTTTTACGCGCATTTTCGCATTTCGTTGCATCACCCTAATGACCTTACAAAATGGCGAAACATCTCCACTGACACTTAAAATTCATTGCGCTGCTAAAGAGCAAGTGTAAGAGTAAAAAATTTAAATCAAATTAAATATAACGAGCACATAGCTTGGTGAAGAGTAAAAAAACAACATTCTTTTATAACTGAGTTATGTCTAGACTGCAGTGCAGTAATTTTTTTATTTTCAGCAGACTTGCTTGCAAACTATTTGGACTGCTTGTTATTTGAGACAAGGTAATCCTTTAACATTATAAATTGTTCGCAATTGTCAGGAAACCTGTTAGTGTAGTGTAGTATTTAAGGGTATGAAAAAATTGAAAATTATTTACAAAAAGTTCCCACAAATATTTGTTTTATGAAAGTTCAAGCTTAGCAAATATTTTGATGTAGTATGAAAGCGTCTCTATGAATAATTGATCTGTATTGTTAATCGAATTGGATTACTTTTATCCAAGACTGATTAATATGATTAGTCAGCGAGTGATAGTTCACTTTAAGATAAGAGCTGCTTCCATACTGAGACTAGAAGTGGAAACTATCAGATTTTCGTTAGTAATTTATTTGAAGAAATTAAAATGAAAGTGCATTTTTTTCTTACATTTCTTCAATTTCATTCATAGAAAACTTTATTTTATTTTAGGTAATTATTAACTTTATAAATTATGGACTGTAAAAGGCCTCCAGGCACTGCTACGAATATTAGCCACCTAATCAGAAAATTATTCATTGCGGCCTGAAGTGTTGAAGTCGGTGTGGCCCATTATCGATTTAATTCAGTCAGATTTCAGAGTTTTGTTTTGTACACCTCTTGATTGATAGAACCAAAAAAAAAAAAACAACAAGTCTGGTGAAATCAAGGCAGGTAACTTCAGGGCCCAGAGGAAAGTGGAGTTCATCGATATTACTTTGTCTACAATTTTCGTTAGAGCTCCGCAATAATCGGTCTGGCTATGTGTATAGTTGGTCCATCTTGTTGAAAACAAATGAAATGGAGAGAGATATGTCTGAAACTCATTCAAAATCTTTAAATCTTTTCTTCAAAGAAGTATGCCCCCACCCTGTTTACATTTCGGTTTAGATCAAAATGCGCAATTTATCTAATTATTGTCGTCTTCGACCACTTCAATTATTTTTTGGCAAAATTCTGCGCGAATAACTAAATATAGAGGGTGTACCCGGCTTATTATTTGAACTTTGTACGGATACAGGCTTTAGTTATGACTGTCTCCTAACTCCAAGTTGCGTCGATAATTGTCAGTGGAAACCTGTATTGGCGATGCAACAGCCACGATTGTATCTTGAGTACGAACTTCGTGTCATTGAATGCAAAAGAAATATATGAGTTTCGAATGAAAATCAAAGATAAACTTAAAGCAACGAAAAATTTTAGAAGTTATTGAATAAATATGGCTAAATAAAATATAAATTATTAAATACCAGTTTTGTTACAAAAAGTTTCGACTTTGTCATAATCCGTGAAGAAAATTAATATTAATATATAGTATAATAGAAGATATTCGAAATAAGATATCATAAGTGGAGATGTAAACTAGATTATCTAGATACTGTATTTATTCTTTTGCTATATACAAATCATGATTACACGTTTTGATTAAACGCTTACGATTTGAATGTTCTTTTGGTCTTTTTTAAGTAATCTTTATTTCCTCATTGGGTACAGAATTTTTATCTCATGCTTTTGTTATTGAAATTGTTCAAAATAATATATCAAAAGCTATCTTCCTTAATGTTCAACCTCATTTATTTCCTCTTCCATTAAAAAAGAAAATAAAATTCGCTGATAGCAATCAGGAAAGTTACCGTTCCCACGACAGTCGGGTCTACGAAAACCGGAACGGACCCGGATTTTTATCCGGCCAAGCACTGTCAAATCGGCCGAATTCTGCCGTTACAACAAAAACATCAGGAAAGTTGTCAAAAATATATTCCAACATTTGTGACATGTTTACCAAAGCACCACTTGCAAGCGGTTCTATAATTTTCATTATAACAACCTACGGCGTTACATTACCGTGCACATAATTACAACACTGTTAGTTTAAGTGGAAGTGTCAATCGATCAAAGAAACGTTAAGGGAATAATAAAAATCCATTTGAGGCAACGCATTAAATTGCATTTAGATGATGAGATGAGTTTTTTTTTGAACTACCTCAGTAGCAGAAGTACACATCGATATACAAATCTGCAGGGGTGTGTTCACAAACAGGCGCACACTGAACGTATCATTAAGACTTGACGTATACTTGCCCTTTGGAAATGCGCCAGCAACACCGCGTGAAACCTACCGACAAGTCTGACGTAAAAATAGAGATACTATACTTCAAGCAGCACATGACCTCAGTTGGGTCGTTTCATGATGTAGTGGAAAGCATAAATTTCACGAAGTTATTTCGGAATAGAAGATAATGCTGTGAACAATATAAGGCAACGCACCAGTAAGTCATTTAGCTGTCATGGAAAGCAGTGAGCGCCATTCATTCAGGACCAACGCTGAGCCACAGTGTCGAATGCCCTACCAGCGTTGTGAGGCGAAACGGCGCGTGGCATGATTTTGGGGTGGCGTGGGTATTAAACAAGAAAGTCATACATACAAATCATAACTAGGAAGCAAACCAAAAATAAAGCTATGCAAACGGAATAAGCGAGCGTCTTGTAACACTTGTTGCGTAGTACTTGGGTCGTCGCATGCTCTCTTTTGTTTACTCACAAGTTGCTTTTACCTCCTCCAGCCTTCATTTAGTTGGTGATGGTCAACCGCAGTCATTAATTTTATGACAAAGCCAAGCTGTTTTTTACCGGTTACCGTATTGCGCTCTTCGCTGCTAAATTCAATGTAGGTAACAGCGTCGACGACGTCGTTAACCTCAACTTCACTGCGGCATACGACCTACAGCGGCTGCAACAGTAACAGAGATAGCGGCAGTGATCTATACTGGCAGAGGTGGTAACAGCGTCTAGAACAGTAATCAAGACAGCGGCTGTCACAGTAGCTGTTAATGGCTGTCTGTGAATGAATGCCGCCATTCGCCAGCCGTTAGTTTTGCTTGCCTTCAGTCTGATGTTATTATCGGAGGTATGTACATATGTTCAACATTCGATCGGAAATATTCTGCAGAATTCTGCTTGAATTTCTCGGTCACACCTTACTCATTCAGCGCGTCCTCTGTCAATTTAAAATTGATCGTGTTACGCTTTGGTCGTCATATGTTGATTGCCCATTAAATTTGAATTAAATTTCAATTTGCGATCTTGTTCGTTTGTGTATTTGCTCACTAATTGATTTTAATGGTGAATGGATTAACCGAATTCTGTTTTTGGGGAAATATGCAAATACGAAATATGTTCGCATAGATGATTGTGCTCGAATTCTTAATAAAAGTGTAGAGAACTTAATTTTGAAAAATTTGGATTTAATATAGAATTATTTGTAAAAAATACCAAAAACCGCTAAGCTCAGAAACTGAAGCTTTTGTACCATACACAAATAAGAAAATTTCCATACAAGAACTTGATTTCGATCGGTGTTGTTGTTGTAGCGGCAGAAAATATTTCTGAACTAATTTCAAGAAATAGTGCCGATTGGACAGTGATTGGCCGAATAAAAATCCGGATTCGTTCCGTCTACTTAGACTCGATCGAAGTGAACGATGTCGATTAGTCAGCTTCTATGACAACTTTATACTGAAGGGGTTCGAACTGACTAATTTATTTAATATTTCATGCCATAATTGTCATTTACCATATTATATATTATATACTATATTAAGTTCTAATTTTTTATGAGTGAGCCTTCATATAAGTATTTATATAGACATATGCGGTTTATGAAAACACGCATGTACAAAATTTAATATTGTATTTATTTTCAATATAAAAAAGATGTTTATAAATATTTTAATACCGCCTAAAGCCTATTACCTACCTACTAGTAACCAAGAGAACACCAAGCAACAACAGCGTGGCATTGCCGAGCGAACTTTTTCCAACTATTGACCGGATATTGAATTTATCGACATCATTTAACTTTGCCATTTACTACAACGCATCGGCAGAGCTTAAATAAATAAAAGCAACACCCTTTCAACCTTCATGTTCATCATCATTTATTTCACCAATCGCACCGGAGTAACACATACATAGCTTAAAAGGATTCACAACATTTTTTAGTGCAGTAAGTCATTTAAGCAAAGCCAGGGACTAAAATTTTGGAATTGCCAAAATATTTCAAAATCATTTTTCTGTTCTCCGTCATTGATGTTGATGATAAATTCACATAATTGTTGTACAACAACAAACAATTAATATCTTTGATGAATTTACATTCGGAATTCACATTGCATACCAAAATCGCAAATACATTTTCACACTCAATCCGATACATAAGCATATTATTGAATAAGTATGTAATATAGGGATGTACAATAGTAGTATTTGGTTATACCCAAATGTTCTTATGAAGCAGACGCGGTAAATTTCCATTTCAAAATTTGCTCTAAGTATAGTACTTTTGCTAAGTATAGTACTTATATGCAAATTTTAAAGTGGAAATTTACCGCTACTTTTACTAAGTATTGTACTTATATGCAAATTTTAAAATGGAAATTTACCGCTTCTACCGTGCTGCTCAAGGGCTGCAATGTCTGGGAGTAAGTTGTCACTTAATTAAATTTGTTAAATACTCTCTTCAAATGTTGTTTAACTGTTTGTTTATGCTTCTCACAGTCATTCCATTTACTTGCCTTGTTTGACATTTCACAGATTTAACATGGCAGCGTGACAATGTTGACATTGCAGCAACCCAAAACTTTGGCTTCGAACACACTAATATCAGTGTGTGCCTGTATGCGTGCTTACAGTATTCTAGGTATGCTTAGACTCGTAATGTCAAGCCCATCACAGTCTATTGCCGAAAATTTCAAAATGCCAACTTAATTTAGAAGATATTTGAAAGTATTTTTTCGTAGCAGTTTCGGTGGTTCAGGGATATGTTTATTGTCAACTTTGTCTGTATGTGCTTTCACGCATTTGTCGCGGTCATTAGCATTGATTTGACTTTCACTAGACAGCGATGGAAGACAATTTGCAAATCTGCAATTTCGTTTAACGTTTTTAAGATTGCAATTTCGAAGATAAAGCAAGTGTCCGTTAACTTGCAAAGAAAATATAATATTATAATGACTTTAAATCAAAAATTGTCAAAGCAACGTCGTGTTTAGTTAGCAAATATACCAACTCATATTGTTATTGGAGGAGCCAAGCGAATCCAGGTCCTTTTCCACCTGGTCCTTCCAAATGAGTAGAGGGCTTCCACTTCCTCTGCTTCTCCCGGCGGGTGCTGCGACGAACTCCATTCGGACGACATGACCTAACTTGTAGTACGCTCAACCATGTCATTGTCCACGCCTAAGCACCATTTAGCAGGCCGGGAATAATGAGTGACTTATGGGGTTTGGGTTTTGTTCGCCGAAAGAGCACTTTACTTCTCACTTGCTTACTCAGTCTAAAGTAGCACCATTGGCAAGAGTTATTCTGCGTTGGATTTCGAGGCTGTCATTGTTGTTGGTGTTAATACCGGTTTCAAGATAGACGAAAGTACCTACTAATTCGAAGTTATACCTGTCAAAATTGGCGTGGGAGCCAAGTCACGCATGCGACGACGGTTTGTTTGTAAAAAGGATATTTCCTCTTGCCCTCCTTCACTGTCAGACCAATTTTATTCGATTTCTTATCGATTCTGAAGAAAGTAGAACTAACGGTGCGTTTGCAGAGGTCAATAATATCAATATCATCAGATTGCAATATCATCTCATATATATCTGCACTTTACGTCAGCCTTGAAGATGATATAAACGTTTATATATAAGGATTAAATGACGACACATGTTCCGTGGTAAGAAGTGTAATAAAGAAAATAAGTAAGTGACCGTGACTTGCCAAAATCGTTTGTATGTTTATATTCTTAATCGAATACTTTTATTGTAACAAATGCGAGCTGCCACGTACTGGCTGAAATATATCCGAATATTTTCATCCGTATATACCTAGGCAATACATGTTTCTCAATATATGTAGTTGCATTCCAAATTTTATTAAAAAGCGATTATTAAATCAACAAAAAAAAAAANAAAAAGCGATTATTAAATCAACAAAAAAAAAAACAAAAAAAAAAAAAAAAAAGGTTTCCATCATCATTGTCTCTAAATATAAATAGCTAACACGACAAACTGTTCAATAAAGAGTCTCAAAAGTAAAAGTGGCTTTAAATTTTGCATTTACTCAGCAAAGGAGTCACTTTATTCACAATATAATCATACATATAAAAATGTAGTTATATGTATGTTTATAAATATGTATAGATCCTTACACACGAGGTGTGTTCGCGAATTTTGAATTTTTTGTGGCTTTATGTTGATACTCATGTCTCTCACTTATGCCGACAAGCTCGGCCATTTTGAATGTTCATTTAAATGTTGACAGCTGCTTTGCTTGCACGTGTTTTGGATCGTCTTCGATTTTGACCTATTCAAAAAAATGGATCAAAGAACCTGTATCGAATTTTGTGTGAAAAACGAAATTAAGTGCGCGGATGCATTCCGAATGTTGAGTGTGGCATACGGAGAAGCTACCTTGGACCGAAGCAACGTTTATCGGTGGTACAAAATGTTCTCAGAAGGCCGAAAAGATGTGACAAAAATTAGCTTTTGAACCACGATAATGCCCCTGCTCACACATCGGTGCTTGTGAGCGACTTTTTGGCCAAAAACAACACACTAATGATGCCGCAGCTACCGTATTCCCCAGATCTTATTCCCTGACCTGATGAGACCCATGAAAGGACGACGCTAGGCTTCTCTTGACGAGATAAAGACGGCATCGAAGGAGGAGCTGAAGAAGATAAAAAAAAAAATGATTTTTTTGAAGTGCTTCGTACATTGGAAAAACCGCTGGCATAAGTGTATAATATCTCATAGGGATTACTTTGAAGGGGACAAAATAGATATTCATGAATAAACAAATAATTTTTGAAAAAAATACAAAATTCGCGAAACTTTTGGAACACACCTCGTACATCGAATTACGTAAAAAAGCCATAACCACACACGCGTTTGAGATCAGCGAATCCACCCTACCGAAGCAAAAATTATTTTTGTTACATATTTGAACGTACTTTTCTGTACTGGTGGTGCCACAGTAGGAAGCAACGGTATTTTAATAGTAACAGCATGTTGCATTGATGGCAGTTGAAGCCGTTAAAAGAAATTCAGTTCTCTGCCGTAAATCAAGAAAAAAATTTCATAGTCTTAAATGACGATACAGTTTCTTTCCGTAATTAGTCCACTATTGGTCTTAAATTAGTAAAAATGTAGATAGGATTAACAAAAATTTTTAAAAGGCTGCAAAATATTAGCACTCCTCTGATTTGAGGGTGATATCTAAAGTAAGCCTTATCTGCTAACTCCGTGGATTTGGTAAAAAACATAATTTTCATTCATCATAGTTGCACAATGTCTCTTATGTTGGAGCATTGGGAGCCGAGGAATATAACCAATCTTAGCCGGCTGAAAACTGGGTATTTGCTTAAAAAATTATCCAGGATCTCATCGTCTTCCGCGCATGTTCTGCATTTCGCCGTATCCCCTTTTTCAATTTTCTGAAGGTGAGCGCCCATTGATGACTACTACATTATTACTAAGTTCACGTTTGCTTAGAATGAGAAGCTTTTATCAACCATCAACACAACCTAAAGCAAATTTCTAGTTTGCTCTATGTGGATGAAGTTCCTAGACCTGTATTATTCCCATAGGGTCCATTACTTCATTTAACCTTTGAAGGAGTTGAATGGTCTACCGCAGCTTACTGAAATTGTGTTTGCATTTCGTTCTATTGCTATATGATTGGGTACCCAGAAGATATTAGCCGAGTTACTTACCGAGAGTCTAGTTATTGTCTGCTTGCAAAACCCAATGCGGTGAGGCTTGCATAGTCTTAATTGCTGTTTGGCTATCCACTAGAAAGTGAATAGATTTGCTGCTTTGAGCAGAAGCCCATTTGACACTTTATATTATCCCCTTAATTCAGTGCTAAAAACTGGATTCTAGTCATTTAGTTTGAGGCTACCTTCTACATATGGATTACTACAGCAGAAGCCGGACTTTATTGCTATTTCAATCTTTGATCCGTCGTTAAATGTGTAGATTTCGCTTTGGGAACATTCGATCACAGAATCGTTGAACTACTCTTCTCTACTGGGGAACGAAAACATTTCGTTTAGCTTCTCATGGATCCAACAGTGACGATGATTCCGAGTCTAATGATATAAAATTTTGAGCCGACGACCGTAAGCATTGCTTTATGTTTCTCTTGTATATGTACTGTACAAGAAGCGTTCCAGAGTAAACAGGACTTAAAAAAACATAACAAATGGTTTTGTCGGCAAAATCAATTTATTTTGCTCAAAATAGGCTCCTTCTGCTTCATTACAGCTTTTTGCACCGTTCAAAAGCATGTCGAACGAGTGTTTTAGCTCGCAGGCCAGTATGACCGCCAGAATGCTGGTGCAAGACTTTTGAATGGCCTCTATGCCTGCGTAACGCTTTTCCGTCATGGGCAAATTCATTTTTGCGAAAAGTCGCACGGCGCCATATCAGGTGAATACGGGGAGTTATTAATGGCGAAAATGTGAATTTCGGTCCAATAATCGGTCACAAGATGTCCTTTGAATGTTAAATTCTAAGCAATTTTTGGTCGTCAATCAATTTGTGAGGAACAAACCGTGCACAAACCTTTCTTAAGCCCAAATATTGGGTCAAAATGCGATAAATCGATGGTTTGGAGATGTTCAATTATATTTCCATGAATTTCAATTATGATTATGGCTGATTTTTGATTAATTCACGCACAGTTTTACGGGTTTTGATTGGCTAACATGTTAATAATAATACCCAACGATTACCCTCCTCCCGCCCAACCGACGCGAGGGGCGCAATCCGCGAACGAGCGGAATTAACCGAGTCATAAAAGGCAAGGGAGTTTTAAGCGTTACGATCTTAAGCTGCTCAGCTACAGAAACAAAAATTTCAACAGCCAAAATTAAGAATTAAATTCGAGTTCATAATTTTTAAATGTTACTTGTAAAGAGTAGATAAAATAATTTTTTTTAATGGTAAAGAGTGAATCTGTTAGATCAAATGTGCTGGAATGAGAATTGAAATCGTGACATATACGGCGGAATGGTTCGTTTAACTCGAACTTTGTTCTAGAGAATTTTACTGACCCATTGATGAGTTTTACAAGAAATATTATACCAAGCATTTCCCTACGACTAGCGAGTGTAGGGAGATTTATAAGTTTTAAACGGTTAGTGTAAAGGGAAAGATTTAAATTGGAATGCCAATGCAAATGATTTAAGGAAAAAAGTAAAAATTATTCTTGAACGGACTCTATTTTCTCAGAATGAACCAAGCTCATTTTTGTACCGATAACACAAACATACTGACACTTAAAACGCAACAACTTTACTTCCAACCGATAAAATGTCATATGAAATGTCACTGGACAATAGGAAAATCGATAAAGATAGCAGATTTAAACGCACTAGTTGACATATGGATGGCGCCACCAGGGGGCGCTAGATTCAAAAAGTCCTGTTTCTTTGGAACGCGCCTTGTATGCATGTATTATATTTAGTATTACTCAAACAAAAGCTTACTAAAAGATCTTGTTTGGTTTCATGATTGTAACAATATATACATATATAATATAAACATAAGATATTCTGCCTTAGCTATGAATGTAAAAAAAAGTATTCCTTATCGCAGTGAAACATGTTCATTAAGCGTAAAGCTGTAGGCGCTAATTTAGTTTTTTTAGCTACTGTCTTGCCTCCATTATGCATCTACATCCTCTTTCTCATCCTCACATATAAACAGTTAGCACAGAAAGTAACTTTGACCACCAAAATAGGTAATAAATAAGTGTATGTGAAGATGTAAGTGAAAGAATAATGGTAATGCCAAAAGTTGTACAATCGATTATATTAATGAAGCGAAGTTTGCAGAAAGTCGTAGCTTATCCAATTACAGCCACTGCCTGTGATGATTATTCTAGATGTACATAAGTCAAACGTATTTCTATACCAAATGACGTGAATCGTTCAGTTAAATAAAGTCTATCGTTAATTTTCACATACATATATATATGTCTGATTACTTCCGTTAGTATACAATTTCTACCAGAATAAGTGCTGTATATAAGAATAATTGATTTTTAGAGTCTTTTTTGATTTTTAGGTAAGTAATTTTACTGTAGATTGCAGTTGTTTGACCTTAATTAAATTTGAAGCTTGAATACACAGTGTGTTTTATTGGAAATAATGGTGACACACTTTGGCAAATGACAATTGAAATCAGCGTAAATCACTTAAGTCGTTAGGCATTGTGGTTAATCGCAGGCAAAGCAATCTGTTTACCGAAAAAATGTGATTTTAGCATCAACCATAGCCAAAAAAATAAGCAGACGCCAAAATTGTTATTTACCGATATGACATTTTGCGGGTGAGTGTGTGTGATTAAGTCTCCTGCAGATATAAGTGGTTACCGCCCGCTTATGGTACATAAACGTATGTTATTCTGTGCTGTTGGGTGGGCGCGCCATGAAAGTGCCAACAGGCACCAAATGTATGGAATTAATTAGATTTTGCGACGCTGTCACCCTTTGTGAGCGCACACAGTTGGAAATCTATATCGCTTTGTATGTGTATATGTGCCAGTAACTTACCAATACACACTCACGTGTGCACTGCAATGCTGCGTAACCACTTTGCGGTTACCTTATCTCTTTGGCTAAATAGGGCTTCGTATCAAATATCGGCTGGTTTTGGCGCAAATGTACATGTTAAGATGGCTAACGTTCCGAAACGTTGGAAATGGATGTCCTAAAAAAATATTCATTTATGCATACACAGACAGTGAACGCACGTAATACAGTATCAGCCGATTGTCTACTTGAAAATGTGGCCTCAAGTGTTTGTGGTTTTTTATTGTCCCTGTTTGCTTAGCTTAAAATTTTTTTCGGCGATACAAATTATTTCCATTGTGTGCATTTAAAATGCATCATAAATGTTGCTAAAAAATTAAGTCCACATAGCTGAGAGACCAAAAAAAATTTAAATCCTGTGAAAGCAACATTAATATTAAGGAAAAGTCTGCATATATTAGCTTGTCAAAAAAGTCTTGCGGTATTTTTATTGAATTTTCAATTGTTCATACATTTTTTTTTTTTTTGATTTGTCGCAATTTTCGACGACAGGCCTTCCGGAGCGTGGCGCATCTTCGACCACCTCTACACCAGAACGAAAACGTTAAAACCATCGTTGTGCGGTAGAAATAAAAACTGTATCGGGTCCATAAACTGCACAAATTTTATTGGCGGCTTGAGATGCATTTTTGCCCTTATCGTAGTAGTACTGTAAAACATGCCGTATTTTCTCTTTATTTTGCTCTATGTTTGCGATGCTATAACTCACGACCGACTTAAAAGAAACGACAATGAATCAAACACGTGTTAGCGCGTGAAATGAGCTTTCCAAAAAACCTAATATATATTATTTACTTTAATGCACAGCTGAAAATGAAAAGTTTGTGTTTAAAAGGGTGCTCCCTTTCAACCACTTGTGATATTAACAAATAAATTTTCCTCTTTAGCAAAGGGAGCACTGAGCTGAGCATATGGGATATTTGTTTACTTCGGCTTATGTAAGCTAAACACACGTTAGATATGTGTAATGGTTTGGTGTCAACGAGCCGTTAGCGAAAGGCGATCTTGTGGAAAACATAAAATTAGTTATCGAAGATTCTCGCGGCATTATATTGACTTATTTTATATTGAGATTTTTTCGTTACATTTGTGGTACTCGTAACTGCCGTATGTAGGAAGTAGTGCTTTCTAAACATACACATTACATTTAGATTTAAATCAGGTATATTTACTTTGATACTATTTTTATGTTTCATTTTATATTTTTCTTCTTCCATTTTTCTTTTCTATTTGGGCGCCTTTCCACCACACTGTAAGGCAGCAGAGCGAACATTGAATCGTAACTGTTCAAAGATGTATTCGAAACTGTTGACGTCACAATCGGTGTGTTATTATACCTATCAACCTGCATGAATCCCTTCACAATATCATGATTCACAAATTTGGTGATGTTTTCAAGGTAAGCTAAGTTAAATAGAGTGTGATCGAAAGTGGAAAAGGCAGGAGTGTACAAAATTCTTGTATATGTCAAATGAAATGTTTTGTCATTGTATGTGCACAAGTTCTACTGGCATTGGATGGTTTTGAAATGTTTTTACATGCCAACTCATTTCATTTGATTTAATCTCAACTTATGTCATGAATTCTATTTGATTTTTTCAACAGAGTGGTTTTAGTTATTTTTTCTCTCACAGGGAAAGCCATAATTACATCGTCATGCTGCGGCTCTGTGTGTCTCTATACAACGGTGACCAGAGGAGTTCTGGTGGCCAAACGCATTTCCAGTCCAGTATCCGAACAACAACAATGTTAGTCCTAATTCATCACATCCCGCCGGCTTTACTTCTATTAGTAGCGTAATCCCCACTAGCAACAACCCTCAACCAACCATATGAAATCTTAAAACAAAAAAAATGTCAAGCTGTCATGATATTTTTGCTCAATGTTGTTTTCCAACAAAAAACAACGACTTGGTGAGGTTTAAGGTCCGACGGATTAATTGGTCTATATTTCTTCAAACAGGATGCCGGTGACAACGTAACCTTCAATGACGACCGTTATCGCGCCATGATAACCGATTATTTGATGCGTGAAATTGAATCCCGTAATCTCGGCGATATTTGGTTTCAACAAGATGGCGCCACTTCCCACACATCACATTGGCCACCAAGAACATTTGTTATTACACCGTTACACTGTTTCCTGTGAAGATATGTAAAGTCTAAAGTTTATAGGGACAATGCCGCTTCGCTTCATTCCTTGGAGCAAAACATGACATGTGTCATTCGCCATTTACCAGCCGAAATGCTGAAACGAATCATCGAAGATTGGAATCAACGGGTGGACCGTCTAAGATAAAGAAAACATATATGCCAAAGAATGTTCTCTCGAATGGTGACTGTTTTGAAGTTTCTTGTATTTCTTTAAAGAAGTGGGGAAACTCGAAATGGAAATAAAATTTAGTTTTATGTAGTTTGAGGTAGGCTGGATGCTCTAAGCAGACACTGCATCAGAAATAACAGCCGTATTTTCTACTAAGTGTTTCTTTGAACTGGTTTTGAAAGAAGAGCAGCTGATGACGTTGTAAAATTGCAATTGCGACTGATCAGATATTAAAGTACTATATAATTACTATAGTTAAGTTATTTTATATTCATATTTTTATTCGTCATTGGGAAATACTGAGCTAAACTAGCTGTAAGTCTTATTATGCTACGTCTTTGACTCAGACCGCTCATTACCAATATTGAAATGTTATGTATAATATAAGTCTATCAACATGATTGGTGGAAAAAGCACCACTTCCCCACTCAAACAAAATTTTGTACAACTTTTTTTCATTACTTACTCATATTTTCTAATAGACACTTTTAACATATATTACGAACTTTCATAAAAGACAAACATGCAAGTAAACATAGCTTCAGATTTGTTAACAGATTTGAAAATGTAAACCGTAGTATTTCCAATTGGTTACAGTAAACCACAAACTTCATTTTCCAGCAGTGCGAGCGCACTTTTCTGTTCCTAATTTCTTCTTAAATTCAATTTTCAACATGCAGCATGAAAACGCCGAAGTATAAGCACACATGAACTAACTTTGGAGAAGAATTTGCCTATCATTTCAGGCGCTATTTACTGATAAGTAATAAAGTTGAGGAATATATCTTAAGTTTAAAAAATAAATTTTTAGCAAACTAGACCCATCAACCTCGTGGTAAATTGTCAAAACATGAAAAACCAGTTCAGGTGCCCTTTTGTAGACTGCAATGCTTTTAAAATTTCCAACACCGCTAATGAAGCAAATATTTTGTACGACTTCGTATACTATATATTTAGCATACAGCATCCAGAAATGTGGGCGATTTGATATTTTAGTGATACTTGTGTATTTTAGTATTTTTCAAGAATGTTTTGAAGAGACTTGTACAGTGTGCATAAAAATATGAAAACATTTTAAACAAGAAAAATGTCTTATCAATTCTGTGTTACGTATGCATGTATATTTATTACTGATATTTCCGACAACAAAATACATTTAACAGACATTCGGAATGTCAGTCCAAAATATTTTCAAGGTAGATTGCATGTTTACAAAACAGATGATGCTGCGAAATTCCAATAAATAACTACATATACAATATACAGCAGTGGAATTGCAAGGGAGAAATACAATATACTCGTATCTCTGGTATGGTGTGGCGTGAGCAGTTATGGTCCAGTTATAACTATTTTCACAGTTCATATAGCAAATCATAATGGAATTAGCTGAGCAATATTGTCCCTTCATATATTCATTATACTCTCGCAACAAAGTTGCTAAAGAGAGCATTATAGTTTTGTTCACATAACGGTTGTTTGTAAGTCCTAAAACTAAGAGAGTCAGATATAGGGTTATATATACCTAAATGATCAGGGTGACGAGTAGAGTTGAAATCCGGATGYCTGTCTGTCCGTCCGTCCGTCTGTCCGTCCGTCCGTGCAAGCTGTAACTTGAGTAAAAATTGAGATATCATGATGAAACTTGGTACACGTATTTCTTGGCTCCATAAGAAGGTNAACGGTTGTTTGTAAGTCCTAAAACTAAAAGAGTCAGATATAGGGTTATATATACCAAAGTGATCAGGGTGACGAGTAGAGTTGAAATCCGGATGTATGTCTGTCCGTCCGTCCGTCTGTCCGTCTGTCCCTCCGTCCGTGCAAGCTGTAACTTGAGTAAGAATTGAGATATCATGATGAAACTTGGTATACGTATTTCGTGGCTCCATAAGAAGGTTAAGTTCGAAGATGGGCAAAATCGGCCCACTGCCACGCCCACAAAATGGCGCAAACCGAAAACCTATAAAATGTCATAACTAAGCCGTAAATAAAGATATTAAAATGAAATTTGGCACAAAGGATCGCACTAGGGAGGGGCATATTTGGACGTAATTTTTTTGGAAAAGTGGGCGTGGCCCCGCCCCCTATTAACTTTTTTGTATATATCTCGAAAACTACTATAGCTATACCAAATTGTATAAAGTCGTTTCTTTTAGGCATTTCCATATACAGTTCAAAAATGGAAGACATCGGATAATAACCACGCCCACCTCCTATACAAAGGTTATGTTGAAAATCACTAAAAGTGCGTTAACCAACCAACAAAAACGTCAGAAACACTAAATGTTACGGGAGAAATGTCAGAAGGAAGCTGCATCCAGGCTTTTTTAAAAATTGAAAATGGCCGTGGCGTCGCCTACTTACGGACCAAAAACCATATCTCAGGAAGTACTCAACCGATTTCAATGAAATTCGGTATATAATATTTTCTTAACACCGTGATTACACCGCACCCTCTTTAAAAGCGGTTTTCTCAAGACCGTGTTTTTGAAGTCGGTTGGCAAGATTTCTCGAGAACCACTCAAGCGAGCTGCATTAAATTTTACTCAGGTCTTTGAGATACAATTTGAAAAAAAATATCGTAAATTGTCACTGAAATATAATTTTTTTGTAAAAATGTCAGCCAAAAATCCAATATTCTGTTTTTTTACTTCGTCCAAGTTCTAAGTTGAGGTTTTAACTAAAACGTGTTTTTTTCACTTTAAATGGTAATGTAAGGAGTTATCCTGCCAACGCGGGTGCAACTCTCTTCCGATGGGACTCCGAAGATGGCATCGCAATGGCAGTGTTTAAAATTCTTTTTTCCAAAAACTTCATAAATAATAACAAAAAATTCTAAAGAAATACCCAAGGAAATCGCCACCTGATGGGCAAACAGACAACTCGCCTCGTCATCCTGATCTTTTTTTTATATAAAACGATATCAATCTCAATTAGCTTTAGGCGTTACAAACAACCATTACGATGACGAAAATATTACATTCTATAGCAGCATGTCACAAGCATATACTTAACATAAGTTGCATAACCAAGTTTTATTTGGGTCACGTGAGCTTGATAAGTAAGAAACCTTAAACGCCAACACTGTCTCATGAAATGAAATAACATTTCAGATGGGAAGAGTTATTTATAAAACAAAAAATTAAATCTTCTTTAACAGATTTGTCTACATTGCATATAAATCCTTTAATTACATATAAAACAAAACGCTTAAATAAATTTAGCTTAAAATATTTCGGCTTCTGTTTTAAAGTGGATAAACCCTTTCATAATTATGCAAAGGTCGCAAATTTATTGTTGCCAAAAAAAAAAAAAAAAAAAAAAAAAAAAAAAAAAAAAAAAAAAAAAAAAAAAAAAAAAAAAAAAAAAACACAAAAAGCAAAATTTCTACTTCAACAAATCTGTTGCATGAGTTAAACCTAAATTCATAAAGCCTGCATACCCAAAATAATACTTGCTCTACTAACCGTTTTAATAATTTATTTATGATAATCGTATATTTCGACGTGGCGAGTTTATGGCTTAGAAGCTGCCATCATAGACCCAATTGTGAGAAAAATTACAAAATCATACAAATTACCGAAAGGGGGAATCCTCTGCTGACAACTTTTCGTATGTACAATGGAGAGAACAAGCAGATAAGTGAAAAAAAAAAAAAAAAAAAAAAAAAAAAAAAAAAAAAAAAAAAAAAAAAAAAAAAAAAAAAAAAAAAAAAAAAAAAAAAAAAAAAAAAACCAAGTAAGAGGCGATAAAGCGTGACAAGTAGTTCATAAGAGCGACAGCAGAAAATGAAGTAAAGGGTATATAAAATAAAAAGGTAAGTATTAACATTAGGTAACATTTCAGTACATTAAGTAACATTAAAGCCTAAGCCACAGGCTGCATACATAATCATTATTTCGTTACTCAAAACAGTGCGGTTTCTATGTAAGCCTTTTTATTATGACACCTTGGAGGCATGCCTAAAGAGTGTTGCCCATAGGCTGTTGTATAGAAGAACGTGTACAATTATATATGGAAAATATGGAAGTTGTCAATGGTGTTATTGTTCTTGGTGTTGACGTCACACTTGTGCTGATGTTATACACAATATTTTCATAAAAATATAGCTAAGGTGTGGGTATAAAACGGTAAAAGGCAGCGGAAAGAACACTAAAATTAAGGGTTAGCTTTAAAAATACTTATATACCCAATGCGTGACGAATTAGGAGAGAATGTTGAATACTGAAAACGCTACTAGTCTACTTTTGGAGGGAGACATTCTAGTTACATACATGTTTAAGACTTCTACTTATGAAAGCTTATAATTTCGTAATTTAAATCTCTCTGACTACTAATATGAGTATACCAAAGAGACTATGTTGAGCTTTCCCAACAATTTGCAGAAAATTTCCGCTGTGAAGTGTTACAAGTGACGCCAACCATATGTACATGTATTGGGTATAACTTACGCTTTCGAATCCTGGGTATAAAAATACTTAATTTTACCCCAGGCTATTATATTTATAACTTAATAAACGAAGCCTTTACGCGTACATTTTACAGGCCTATTAATCTCTACATTATGTCAACGAGAGGCCCAAAATATAACAAATTTGTTATCAAATGTGCGAAATGGCTGTAAAGTGGCAGCAAATAGATTTAAATGTGGCAGTTTCTAGTGATACGATCTGAAATTGTTATTAATTCTAAGATTTTAATAAACGGAGCGAACTTGTTAACGTCACGGTTACCCAATAATTCTTTACAGGGATCGCTACCATTGTACAAGTACGGTTCAAAATGACTTTTGCTCATTACTTGGGGTTTGATATTTCTTCTATGAAATTTTGTTTAACATGTTAACGTTAAAAAAATAATTTTAATATTTTTGGTATTAAAGGACATGAAAATCAATTTCACAAATTATTATTTTTTTTCCAAGTTCCTATGCAGTTTTATTAGTATCTATAAGCAAAATGATTTCGCTAAGGTTTATTACTTGTGAGGTCAATTATTGGAACACTGTTATTAAATCTTCATAAACATACGAAAATGTTAAACAAACAGAAACTAAAACGAGATGATGATCAAATAAATGTGTGATTTGTAATAAAAGTCTAAATCGGTAGAAATCATAAAACTATACGAAGCGCGGACAAGGCAAATAAGGAGTATACAAGCCTACCACATGCTGCTCATAACAGCTTTTCGTAGAAAATAAGCCGCATAATTTAATAATTGAACTTGCAACTTGTTCAAAGCTTAATGTCTCATACCCACACTTTGAAAGTTTTGTTAAATTTTGCTGCGTTTACAGTGTGTGAGAGCACGATAAGCAGTTAAGGCTTTTATATCTCAACTTGTTTCTATTTTAGTCACGTCAGTTGGTCTACTCTTCTATGAATGTGTGAGATCCTAAACTTGAATGGTGCATCTCGTAAACTGGTTGGTTGAGTTTAGTTTTCGGGGTCAATTCAATGCCTACACACAGGAATGGGGGAAGAATGAAATCAATTCGCCCTTAATCGTTTAAGTGGCGAAAAATTTGTTGCCAGCAGACGGAGCGTAATAATAAATAGATTTTGTGACGACATAGATTAATAAATATTGTTATGTGACTAATTAATATCATTAATATTGGGAGAGCTTATGGAAAATTTCAGTTAAAACCAAAGAAAGTATGAGGAAGTGCAATTAACATTTGTTCAGAAAGTCAAACAGAGGTGCAGGCATTAGTAAGTAAATCAAAGAAAAAGCGAAGGCCTTATAGTGAAGGTTTAATCCATGGGTTGAATATGGTAAACGGAGCCGAAAATTCTGCGAATTTATTTTAGATAAAGATATAAAGGAATATTAATATTTTAAAGTTACAGGCTTGATTACATGATTACGAATTTATATGTAAGAGCTTAGCAATTTAATTTTAGCACTTAAGCACTGTTTAATAGCTACTATAATGTGGTTAGGTGATAGCTTCCAATTCATGTCATATGCATGCCATTCCTTGTTTTGTCAGATTGTATGGAAAAAAATAGAAAGTTTCCATCCAAAATCGCACAGAACACCGGCTCCACTAACGCGATTGAATTTATTCACCAAACGCCGTGATTACTGTAAAAGCGAGTATAGATTCATTCACCGATTTAAATTTATTATTACAAAACCGAAAACTTTTACGCTTAATCCATACTGATGGTCCTTAGGCGATACAATTCAATACTTCCCATTGCAGACGTAGGCCATGTATTACAAAAATACATCATGGATCAGCTTCAAATGCAAATGATTCCGAAAATGTGTAAAATCACATACTTTTTTCAATAGAAGATTTTAACAGAAACTGAATTTTTCAAATAGACAAGTTAATCAAAAATCATATTATTCGGTGTATTGTGGTTAGGTTTTCATATTCGGTATATCGAGACTTGAACTTTTATAGAAATTCTATCAATTTTAGAGCAGAATGATTCATATTAAAAATAATATGTTTGATATATTTTTATTTATTCATTGATAATTGGTTCAGCTATTATAAAGAAATAATAAAGTGCAGTTAAGAATTTGTGCAGTTAGATATGAAGGAGATTTAAAATTCGGATGAACACTATACAATTCTTGCTTTTTTATGTTTTTAGAATTCAAGTACCAAATTAAGATATTTTCGGAGATTTGGGAGTATATTTAAAATAGCTGGTACTTCTAAGTACCGTTGGGTGCTGTTGAGCATTAAACTATTAAAATTTCAAACAAAGCCGTTTACTTTTATTTTTATATGATAAACCGATGTATTGATATATTTAAGTGATAGGTACTAGTTCATTCTATGGTATTTCGAAATACAGTTGCTTTTATCATTACCACATAAATCAACTCCACAAAAGGTACATTTGGATTAAGGTTTGGATTAGATTTTGTTCAAGGTACAGAATTCATTTCTGCCGCTTATGTTAAAGAAAACTGGCCAATGCACACCGAAGTTTTCCAATCGAACACCTGCGCAAACGGACTCATCGTATCCTCTATGTCTGTTGGAGTTATTGCTTGGAGAACGATGGTTGTCTTTAGATTCGTTTCACGTTGACATCTTTTTTAGACTTCCTATCAAGGCCATAAGTTCACAATTCGCTGCTAATTGGCATGATCAACTCCACTCATAAACGAATTATAGTCTTTTGCAACTATTGGACAAAAATTATGCTTGTCCTCCAATTATTCATTCTTGACTTGATAGGAAGACAATTTTTCACCTAACCAAGTTGGTCAGCAAAGCACCACGCCTTATATCCTTTTTTAATAGTCTTTATTGGACAATATATTTTCATAATATTTAATTCCCCAAATTGTATCATCGATTCATCCACAGATAGTTGCCGAGTTCCATTGTATACTTGACTGAATTTTTCATATTCGGTATATGAATTTTTTATTCAAGCCATCTGGCATAAGTCGAAGTTTGTAAAGTCTATCTTTATTATCTCGCGTATCATAGAATTATCGTTAACATGTAAGTTACTCAAAATTTCTTACCTATTATGAGTTTTAATAATTCGCAAGCAGAAATCTGCACTTGTACTACAATAATCCTTCCAACCGCACAAAAGTTCGGGCCAATGAAAGGGGTAATAAAAAGCACTTTTTTCACATTTAAAACTTTATGATTTTGGGTAGAATATATGATATATTAATTTAGAATATTCCGCAATATCGTTAATGAGTGATAGAAAACATTTTATAGACATCTTAAATGATTCAGAAAATCCTGCAACCGTTTTTTCAGGTACGTAGAACTCGGAGATACTTGGTTAATATTGTTTTGGTTTCCAGAAAGATTAAAAATATAGATTTAATAAATAGTATACTAAAGTATACATATGGCGAAAAACCAAATCAAACGTCTTTTAAACTTTCTATGAGCGCGTGATTGTGATGGTACTTTTACGTACTGCCGATCGACAAGCGGTTAAAATGGCATGCAGGCGAGAAATATATTCTGTTGCAAGACGCAAAATTTGGTAACATAAATTTAATATTCATCACAAATGTAGCAACAAAGAAAAATTTTATAAGTTTTAGTTAAGTAACCGTACTTTGTCATTCTACTCAAGAATTACGCGCTCTCAGCGCCAACTAGCGAAAATACCGCAATACTTTTTTTGACAACTTAATATTTATCGTAAAATGAAGAAAGAAATGAAAGCAACTGGTTACTGGGGGGCGTATGAGTAACCTATTCTAAAATACTGAATTCTCTGCTTTTATGAACACCAAACAGCAGCCATCAAGAGACTGGCAAAATCAGTAGTCTGTCAATAATTGTTTATGAAAATGATACCAAAAAATCGCGTGACGTTGATATACGACCATGTGTTCGCGACGATGACAGCGCACCCATAGCCTGGTTGGCTGCTTTTTGAGCTTCTCAAGCGCTTTGAGTCTTAAACGCATCTCAGATATCTCAAAACTCAAAAAGTAGCAACACTATTCACACCAAGCAGAGAGCGTTCGGCATAGGGTGTCGATGACATTTCGCGCAGTTCTTAGTTGCTCCAGCGAAAACAATTTTCGATTAGTCTTATAATTTGGGAGAGCGTTCATTGCATTCTGCCTTGTCCACCAAAGTTGAAGCGGTAAATGACTTGTCTATTTCAAAAGTTTTGATTATAATAGTCGCAAAATTTTCACTTAAACTCATCGATGTGATACTGCGATGAGATTGTGCACGGTGCGAAAAGGAGCCGGAAGAGAATGACGGATTGCGTAGAGAAAGTCATTAGTAAGCATGAACATGTTGATTCGCATTAGGATGCTTCAAAATAAGTAGAGGATTTTAGCAAACATTTTCATTTTACTATGATCCTGAACTGTATAATTTTGCCACACATCGAGGATTAACCTTTGAACTACTAAGCCTGTCCATTTTCAAACCATCTTCTTTATGTATTGAGAGTATCGAACAGCTTGTTTGTTACGCGGCTGAATTTTTTTTTGCATTGACTAAATAATCTCCAGTACATATGCCATTTCTGTCCTTAGTTGTTTGCACCTAAGTTACCATCGTGAATACCTGTAAATACTTGCTGTTGTGCTGTCATCATAAGCCTCTAAACTGTGATTAATGTGTAACAGATTTGCAAATAAAGAACCATACCTGAGCACCGCACTCACTGAGAGTCATGACCCGTTGACTACGCTCTCGTCAAACCAGTGAGATAAACATATTTCATTAAATGAATACTTATACGAGAACAAAATGGTTCAATCATGAGAGAGACTTTGTGCAAAAACTTGTGAACTTTGACAGCTGCCAGCTGCCAGCTACCAACACATACATACACTCAAAGTAAGAACAACATTAATCAATACTACGTAGCGGGGCCTAAACTTGTTGACATTTCAGGGACAATTTGGCCATTTCATTACGAGTTTCTCTGCTCCTGTGCTTCTTCAACACTTGATTTATGATTGCATTAGTGCTTTATCACTTATCCATACTTACATACATACACGACTCTATACACCTACACATTGACATATATGCCGGAGACATTTCCTCTTCTTGGTGTGTTAGCACTTTGTTATGAATTTGTTAAGCTCTGGTCAATTGATTCTCACCCTCGAGTGAGCACTTGTTGAGCTCATGGTGACGTCGCGTGGAATAAAGAAGTACCACTAATCCAATACCTGACAACAAGCAGCACATTTTGATGGCATTCGGAAGAGATTATGATAATAAATTACTACTGAAGGAGATCTAAAGAAATTTAGCATTATCAATCAGAGTAATAAATACATTAAGACAGTTTCAAGGTCGCACGTGCATTTCTTGCAGAAGTGTATACTCTAAGTAATCTATATCAGCGCTCAACACAATTTCCTGTGCTACATGCTTGAATAGAGTTTAATTTCCAAGACGTTCATTCCAGTTAGTGATTACTACCAAGTGATCGATCAAATTCAAGCCCTTGTATGGAAAACTTCTTGACAAGATATGTCGTATATGCACACATATGTGAAATCAAGCGCAACAGCCTGTTTATAAATCGACGATATAAATAGTTACAAATTGCAACAATGTATGGCATATAGTATATGTAACTGCAACAACACATGGATATGTGCAAACTTGTATACAAATGTGAAATATCCACTATTTATGGTATTGTTGTAATACTCACATATTTGCTCTTCCTCTGTTTTGACTAATGTGGTTAATTGTGTGGAAAGTAGTAAATTTCGTAAAAGGCAAAAGGCACTTGAGTCATTAGCCGACGGTGGAATGTTCGTTAAGTTAATTAGGTATTTAAATAGCTAGATATTTTATGTTTTGTTGTTATTTTCTACTTATGGTGTCCATATTTGCCATATCTTCAAATATTTTCAAAATATTTATGACAGTGAAGTCGTAAAGAAGTCGAAGATTCGAAGCATCACTTTAATGACCGACCAAAAATGGCGAAGTCACAGCATCGATCGGTAGAAACATGAGAGTCATTACAAAGTCTAAAGAGCAAATGTAAGAGCTAATAAAAAAGTGGTGTTGTAATATTAAATATAATGAGCGCAATGCTTATTGTAAAGTAGAATAAATAACATTAATAAAGAAACTGCATTCCATGATAGATGAGTCATGTTTCGACTTCAGCGCTGTTGTTGTTTGCTTTGCAGTACACATAACTGCGGGCGCTGGCCTTTTTAGGCTAAGCAATCATCTAATAAAATTTTCATACCGAGAATTAAGAGAGCCATAAATCTTAATAAATAACTATGAAATTTTCTAGCTAGACCAACATGTTTCTACCACTGAATAGCATATTTGTGGACTCAGCGGTTATTCAGCGCGACCAATTGAGTAAATTTGTATACTCTAATCTATAAAAGGCCTTTGTTGAGGGGTTATATCCGCTTGTGATTTAAAAAAATCGATAGTTTTTTGTTTAATTTTTTGAATGTACGTATATTGAAGAATATTTTCTGAAAATTTCAAGTTGATTCGACTAATAGTTTCGGAGATACCTCGAGGTCAGGTATAGGCTGAGGGCGCAGTAATTAAAACTTTAAACGCGTTTATGGCAAAACCGTGTTTTAAGAGCCGGTGAGGAAAATTTCTCCGAAACCGCCAAACCGATCGGTTTGAAATATTCACGCGACTTACTCAGATATATTTTTCAGGTAATGATTGAAGGAATAAGGTTTTGGACAATAATTCCGATTTTTTAAATCACTTTGAAATGAAAAATTTTCATGCAAAACTGAATTTTTTTTTTGAACAGCCGCCATTTTGTCAAAAATCAAAATTTTGACTAGACCTTCTATCATTACCTGTATTTATTTATCACAAAACTAAATAATTTTGGTTTTTGGTTTTCAGTTAGTTTGGACCAGAGATATCTTGCTCACCGCCAAGCACTTTTTTTGGACGTCTCTCCGCAGATCATCTATAGGAGCTAGGGATATAATATTTTTTGAAATAAACCGCTGATTGTTAAAGTACATTAAATTCTGTTTAAGTACATGTTTTCCTTTAATGTATAAAATAAAATGCTTCTTTGGAAAAAATTCACAAAAAAACGCGTTTTTTCTGCCTCGCAAGTGGATATAACCCCTTAAGTTCTTTTCATAAGTTATCGCCACATGAGTTACAATTATTTTATGCCAATTTGTCAAAGTACTTGTAACTAGCTAGCGGAGACAAATTCCCATAACTCCTTTTTTTTTAAAGAAAAAATAAGAAATTTCAAATTTAATTGTGATATTTCGCCTTCTCACTCTAACCCGCCTTCAAACGGATGTCCTTAGGCTACCCAGAGGATGCTTGCTCAAAGTCGTAAAGTCGTGAGCTGCTTGAGTCATAAGTAAAAGAATCGTTTCTGGTCACTCCCAAGTGAATGCCGATCAGAGAACTTTCCTCATTTACGTGAACTTCTACACATGACTCCATCCTTCTTCTTTAAGATTATTCCTTTCAAATATTGGCCGCTGTTACTTATCAGATGGTCCATTCTTTGAGTCCAATTTTCGATGACTTCAAGCAGCACTTCGATTGGTAACTGGCGAATGACAATGATTGTTGAAACCAAATGCCGCAAAAATTAAGGTCTTCGATTTCAGATATCAAATAGTCAGTTATTATGGCGCGGTAAAAGTCGCCATTGACGGTTACATTCTCACCGGGAGAACGAAAAATATGGACCGATGAATCGACAGGCCTACAAACCAAAACAAACCGATGTCTTTTCTAAATATAAGGCAGCTATTGAATCTCTTCAGGTTACTTTTCGTCTCAAATGCGACGCTTTGAGCCAGAAATCCTCATCGCCTGAACAAAATTTGACTCAAAAACGTCGGATCTTCTTGAAAATTTCAATTTTCATAGAGTAAAGCGATTTCGCTTGAGAAAATCGGTCGGCTCTAGTTCTTCAGAATATGGATATTGCTTGTGCTACTTAGATTAAGAAAGAATATAAGATGTTCTCAAGAACGCTTTTCGGATAATGTATGGATTCGTTTTTGTCAGTAGAAGGTGAAAGTGATACGCTCTATTGCTTTCTTGCAACCAGATGATTTAGAACAAATGAATCGCCTTCTACTGGTTGAAAATTTTTTTTTTTTTGCACTAGATTCTATATATTTTATCTAGTCAGTTAAAGTGAACCATAAAATGAAATCAGCTTAAAGGATAAATATATAAAGAAGTATGTGTGACCTAAGCCATACATACATTGAACTTATCATAAACAATTGACTTCTTTACTTACGCCTGGAATTTTGCAAGCAACACCGTGAGATACCCATTCAATTTTCTTGTTTATGAATAGAATTTTTCGGACAGCAGATGGCGGGTCAACAATAAAGCTAGTGTACCTTCAGTTGTATATTGTTACGATTCACGTTGATTTCTCAAAGTTATTTCCCAATAAAATGTAATGTGATGATAAATATAAGAAAAGATTACCAACAGGCCATTTGGCAGCCATTGAAAAGGCAGAGCGTGAAACAATCAAGGCAAAAGGCTGAATCAAGCAACAGTGCCGAATGCGAATGACGCGAGATGGGCGCCAAAAGTGCACGTGGTTATACTCGCAAAGGATAACAAGAAAACGTATCAAGAAGCAATGCAAGCGGAAAGTAAACAAGAACAAAAAAAAAATAAAAAATAAAAAAAATTAAAAAAAAAAAATTAAAATTCTAACAGCGACGGCCTTCATCACGCAACTACTAACATAATCAACCATGTACCGAATTCGCCGCAAATGAGCGCCTTGTTGCTGCCATTACTGAGTATTTCTGTTCGCTTGAAATTCGATAACTTATTAACTTGTAGTTCATCGTTGGGCTCTTTTGTTTGCTAACGCACTTCTTACAGTTTCTCTCATAATCGTTTTGTTGGTAGAGGCGAATTGAGGCAAGAGAGCGCCTAACAGTTTGGCAACGCTGCGTGCGCTCAACTGAAATCAATTGGTAACAGCACATACAACAACAAGGACAATAACAACAAATGAAACACAATTGTCTATTAAAAATGGTTTGTTTATGTTTATGTTTTTTATGCCGTAGTCGAAGCTGCTTATTACCGGATGCCGTATTGCACTCTTCGCTGCTTAACCGAATTTCTATCAACTGCTGCTTCACCATCCAACTCGACTTCGCTGTGACAAACGACCTACAGCGGCAGAGACAGTAGCAGCGACAGTAGCAGAGACAGCGTTAGTGACAGAGGCAGCAGCTGTCGATGGCTGGCCGTGCATGAATGGAAGCACGCGCCAAGCGTTAAATTTGTTTGCCTTCAGTCTGATTCTGTTGCCGGGTGTGTATAGAACTTACAATCGGAAAATATTCTGTTTGTGCCAAGTACGGTTGTATTATAAGAAGAAGAAGCAGAGGACTTCTACTTGAACACATCGGTCGGACATTACTCATTGGACGAGTCGCACGACAATTTCAAACTTACGGCGTTAAATTTTAATTTGCGATCTTTTACGATTTCTTCGCGTTAATTGAGTACAATGATAAACTGGCCAACCGAATGCTGCTTTTGTGTAATTATGTATATTTGCCTAAATGAAAAATTGTGGGCTCGATTATTGTGCTTGAATTTAAAACAAAAGTACCTGAAATTTAAATTTGAAAAATATTAGTAGCTGCTGATGAAGTTGCATGAAATAAAGAGTTGTTTTTGTGCTTTTTGCGCCATTTTTGGCGTTCATTTGGGTAAATTTAAAACATTAGTGACTGTGGTGAAATAACCAAAAATATAACTAAAATGCTGATTGAAAGCTAATAAGTGACAGCTACTAAATGTGGTTGTGCGAAGTATCATTTGTTTTATTCAAGAGCTAATGTGTGGTATAAAATTAGCATGTTTAAAATAGTGCTATTTTAAATGTTATTTTAATAAAAAAATTGTATTTAAAAAAATTTTTTCGACAAAAAATTTTAATTAATGAAGGCTTGCAATAAAAACGACAAAACGAATATTAATGAATAATTAAATATTTTGCATTTTATTTACAATTTCTGGGTACTTTTTTGTCCCGTTGTATATTATGTGAAAAATGCTTATCTAAGTCCGAAAATCAAAAAATAAATCGTTAAAAGTGTTAATATTAGTGCGATAGAATTTTTTATTTAAGAAATACAAATTAATTTTATTATCAGCAAGACTCTCGGTGTCATAATTGAAATGCTACATAATTACTAACTAATTAATTGCTAATAATAATTTAGTAATTAGTTCAATAAATAGTAATACTAATTAATAACATTTCGTGCTGTGAAGTAATATTAAAAAAGAATATTTAAAAGTGATCAAAAGTAGTTTCAAAAACTTTTCTTCTATTCTGAAGAACATTACTTTTTGTTACTAAGTAATAGAGACGGTGAGTGCAATATCAAGCTACTTTAATCTAAAGTAATCAATAATATTTAAAATATAAATCAAAATATAAAAACAAAAACTATACATTTTTTAAATGCCGATTTAAGAGATTTAATTGCAAACTGAAAATCTTGCTAAAATTTTTAACAACAAAACTATATAAAATAAAAAAAAAATAAAACTTTTTTAAGCAATATCCCACTCTGTTTCGAAATCTATAAAAATATGAAGTTTTATTCAGATTTCGGATGTTCAAAAATTAAAAAAAAAAATCAAGAAAATATACATAATTATTCGATAATTAAATTTGTACTACACAAATACCAAAAATTACGTACAACAACTCAATTCCGATCGTTCAGTTTGTATGGCAGCTATATGCTAAAGTGATCCGATGCCGGCGATTCCTTGCAAATGAGCAGCTTCTTGATGAGAAAAGGACATGCGCAAATTAGCGATATCTTAATAACTAAGGGACTAGATCAGATCGGATCAATATAGCTGCCATACAAACTAATCGACCAACTCCAGTCCTTTTCTGGACAACATTTGTATTTCTAAATGATATTGTTGCTTTGGGACAACCGAAGCTAAAGTATTTTCTTTTTTTACGCCATATAATAATTATGTTTGTATAGGACTGTATTTACTTCACCCAAATATACTTAAGAACATATGCAAATTCTCAAAGTTGCTTCTGCTGCCGTTAAATTGAAGTACCTCAATGTCTTTGAGTAAATTTTCACTTAAATAAATTCTCCAACACTTTCTACGAATGGTGTTCGCCTGTCTGTTTAAATGGTTGTTTACTGGTGTGTTATTGACCGCTCTCAGTCACGGCATTTGATCTCGTTCTTGACTTGACATGACTAAGTAGGTTACTTGATTTATATGTATATATAGAATATACAACTGATAATACCAATCCAATCAAAGTCAATGTACGATAATTGGCTATGATAGTTTCCACTTGGCTAGGATAAATATTTGAAACCTCTTTTCGTAGAAGTGCGTGCTCTTCACTAGTAAATATGTAGCTACCTAAGTGTGACTGCCGGTGCTTGTGTCCACTTTCATGCATTTGCTGCAGTCATTAGCACTGCTTTTGCTTTGATCTAGACATCATAAAAAATGCAAGTTACGCTATCAATAGGTCACTTATAATCTTTGAAGTTCTGTGTTTCATTTCCATGGATAAACAGTATAGTTACTTTGATATGTTGTTTTTGCTTGAACATTTTTAGAAAATTCATTCTATATCATCATCTACTAATTAAGGATAGCGCATTAAGAAAAGTCAAGAAAAAATAAGACAAATTAGATTAAGCCGCACAACACCCATATTCCACAGAATTGAAGTGATCGTTTAACCGGTCTTTGCTTGATTCTGAAATGCGGGGGCTTATTCACACTTCAAACAATTGCATTGATATAATATCAATAAGCTGATGAAGTTTATTCTGTAGAATAAATACAAAATCAGGAACAAAATACTATTTTGGCTTAAAACAAACATCACTTTCATCGTCAGCACCGCCAAGCGCTTTTCGCACCAATTTACAAGTTTGTATGTAGGTGTTAATAACAACAGTGAAAACAAAAAGCCAAAAGAGACCGAATCACTATGAAACTGTTTATCATGTCATTTCAATTAAATACAAGTATGTATTTATAATGTGTGGTGTTAAGTGGTCTGCGTGTGCATGTGCGTGTAAGAATTTCAGCCGATAATAATAAAATTAACATTCGCTTACATTTAACATAATGCAAACAATTTATGTTCATTGATATATCCCAATTAATTTATTATTGGTACAGATGGAAGCCGTGATTGGGCAAGAACACAGTATATTAGGGCTTCAGTCTGTCTGTAAATACCATTGAGTTGTTGATATTTCCAAAGTTTTAGTGGCAATTTAATCTCACTTAGATTTAACTTGTAAATAAGCTTGCTTGTGTATGTATGAATTGAATGGGTATAATTGCATGATATTAAATTTAAATCAAAAAGCTGTTTATTTATTACACCTAAAACGCTGGCAACTAGGTCAATTGAAAAGTCCTCGACCTGCCCTCCAATTTTTTGATGCCATTTTTGTAGTATGACTTGTCCTTTGCATCAAAATAAGCTTCAGTTTCGGCGATTTCGACGAAATTTTCTTGCCAACGAACATTCATTTTAGAACTGAGAACAGCAAATAGACACTATTAGCTAGAACCACATTTAATGAATTTCATACATTATTTTTACTGTCCTGTGACACAGTGCATTGTCTTGTTCTGGTGAAACATACCTTTTTTTTTTTCTACAAATGTGGCTGTTTTTTGGCGATTTCGTTGTTTAAAATATCCAATAATAGTCGCTTTTCAGATGTTTTCCTTTTTGAATTTAGTCGATAAGAACTATACCATGCGCATCCCTAAATGCAGGCGCCACAAGATTGCCGGTTGACTGTTGCGTTATTGACGCAAAAGCTCGGGTTTATTACGCTTGAACCTCTCCAAAAGACTGCTCAAAATCATGAACTCGTCGTTGTTTTTGATCAAAAGCAAACTCGAGCAACACTTACTTTGCACATACCTTTCTTATGCTCAAATATCCTTGAATAATATGGTGCAGAGGTTCAGTTGCTATTTTTAGAGTGTTATTTAGAACAACTTCACTTTATTCAGAATAATTTTGTGGATATATTTGATGTTTTCGTCGGTGACAACCTCGGCGTCTACTCCACCACGTCTAATTTAGCACACCAATCCTTGATGGTGGTTTTTCTTACTACTTTTCTCCTACATATTAGTAACAACACAGATTTTCACTTAACATATTTCTAAAGCTCTGCGCCCATATTGCTAATCCTTTAACGGGTTCACCGACATTTTATAGCAAAATTCTTAAAGAAACTGTTGCCACTCCAAACCCAAAGTAGAACAATTTTTAGGTAATTGCTTCTCATTTAATTCGGTTAATTACTAATTAAAACGATTTTTAGCGAAAGGTTATTTTAATTATCAAACCGCTATACAAGTGTGTTATTTGTATCTTATTTGTTTTATTTTGTTTGATTTGTGTTAAACCAATTCTTGTTGGCTATTTTTTGATTGGTTTTATAATGATGCTTTCAGTATATGCCATAAATGGTGTCTTCGAGTTTAACAACCGTTTTTGTCATTTTTGCTTACAAACTACTTGCTTATTGGCCTTACAGGGAATATACCAAAGTAACATGCCGATAAATTACATAAAAACCTAAAGAAAATTGTATGAAATCTTTTATAATATATTGTGTAACTTATGAGCAGCAGCCAACTCGCGGCATCAATTTCTCGCAAAACACAAACATATACCCACAGCTCATATGCCGTTGCGGCCGGCACGTGTCGTGTTTGTCATAATTTCTTAGATTAAGTTGCGTTACTGAATCACTTAACTTTATAGCCATGAAACATTAGTTGCCAAGCGCGCGCTTAAAAAAGAGAAGTTATTGGATTTTAAAAATTTTGTTTTTTTTTCATGAATTTGGGCAGTTGGCGCTTGCAGCAAACTCCTTCAACCATTTTCAAAGGCAATACAAATTATGCACAAACTCACAGCTGCTCATTTGCATGTTTGATGTTGATTCAAACCGGAAAGTGTCAACAGGGTGATAGAAACGTTGAAGCCTCACATCATATTGACTAAGGAACATAAACCCCACAAACCAAAAAAGCAATACTTAAGCGAACCTATGAAATGCCAAATTAAGTCAGAAATGCGGTTTTACTTGTATCGGCTTTGAGTTTTCATTTGCTTTGCCTTTGATTGTTTGATTGTCGACTGCGGATTTTAKTMCGYGTTGATATAAATATGCAGCCAAGCATGCGAAGATCTATATTTCGCATTTATGCTTTTTTAAAAACATAAAACAGTGTCAATCTGCTTGTCTGCTGGTTTTTTCGATTTCTGCGCATCAATATGTGTRATGCCGAATTTGATTATTTCGCTTCGATGGCAATACAAAAACAAAAATTCAAATTTCTGTATAATTTTTTGTTTTCATTATTTTCATTGTGTCTTTCTTCAGCTTCATTTTTAAACCAGTTTAGTCGCATTGCACATAAAGAAATTGAAAAATGTCTCCGAAAAGTTACTTAAGTCCAAAACAACTCGTCTTTTGACTTAAATTTTGGCGATGAATAAAGAATGTGATTTAGCGGTATTTGTTTTTGTGAGCATTCACGTGTTGAGTTGCACATTCTGCTCCCTTCGTGGTTGTGAACCATGATGGGCAGTTTTGTTATGTTAATAATTTATGCGTAAAATTAATAGAAAAATGATGCAAATTTTTGTGTTAATTTAGAAAACTTGTAAAAGAAAAAAATGGAATTAGAGAAGTTCGATTAGCTTAAAAACTTAGCATAATATTTTTATAATAAATTATATAAATAAGTTATCGCAAGTTTCTTAAATATCTAAAAAATATAATTAAACTTTTTATTCAAACAAAAGTGGTAAATTTTATTTGTTATGGATATTAAAATCTAAAGTTTTCGTCAATTATGACAGCCATAAATTTTTAGCATGCGATATTTTTCTATTGTGGAATTCTTATATTTATGTGTTTTATATACTTCAACGAACATGTATGAAGGCAATTGGTAATTTTATGCAAAAAGGGATATTTTCAACTAATAATATCGATCTGAAAATTTTCACACATCTTTTTCTCCCCGAGAAGCTTCTCATTTGTCAAAACCACCGATATCGTGTCACTATTGCATATAGCTGTCATACAAACTGAACTATCAGAATCAATTGCTTGTATGGAAAACTCTTTAATTTGAAGAGATATCTTAACGAAATTTGGCAAGAGTGATAGTCTAAGGCATGGAAATGGTGCAGCTCGAATAACTTTAGCATATAGCTGTCATACAAGCTAATTGATCGGAATCAAGTTCTTGTATCTTTATTGTATTTTTGAATTGCATCATAGCTTCGTTGCAAGAGGTTCAGTGAATTTAGGCTGGTTGACTAATGAGCTACGGGTAGACCAATTTTGGTGGTTTGCACATTTCTCGATCTGTCAGCCACGTTCAGCAGGTGTGTAGCGCCACCACAATGTTCAGGACCAGGGAGTATTCCGATCATGTTTCCACAGTCCCTTCTTTAGAGTGCCTATAGAAGTTTTGTATACTTCCGATATACCGGTTTATACTCGACTTTTGCAGGTTTGCACCCAAGGAACTCGTTTCATCGTCTTTTGATTTTCCTTACTATCTTTCAGATCATTGTATACTCGCAGACAATGCAAGCGTTTTCCAAGCCGTACACCACTCTTGCCAATCACATCCACATTGCTTCTGTTTTTGTGACCTGGTACACAGTAGAAGTGAAGTCGCTTACTTCCGACGACATTCTCCACTGCAGCCCTGCTTCCCACGACACTGCTGGTTTCTCACTCTTCCTTCCACGTTGTGCTTTTACAATATTTTGCTGTCCAATACTACCCCAAGGTACTTGGTAGGGGTCTTTGAGAGAAAGTCGTATCCCATTTATCGAAGGGAACCTCCATAGAGGAATCTTTTGCCTTATTGTGAACACGTGTTTTATCAGCGTTGCCTTCCATGTTCCTAATCTTTGTATTCCCCAATAATATCCACAGAAGCGACCCTGTTATATGGTCAACACCTATTGACTGGATACTATTCAGAATAGATTTCGTCGAGACCACGTTGAACGCTCTAAAAAGGTCCAAAAATGTTCCAAGAGCATATTTTTTTTACTCAAGAACCCTTTCTTGTATGTACATGTACAACAAATCCAAATTCACTTACGATCTGTTAAATATTCATGTGATATATGCCACAAGCCTTAAATATTTGCACTTTTCACCAGTTTAAAATATATTAAATTGTGACACATGTGTCGTGGCAAGAATTATAATCAGCAGAATGTGGAAATGACCTTGACTTGCCAAAATTGTATGCACAAATGAGTATATGCTAAGTATAATACGTTGTCTTGCAGTAATCGAAAAAGTTTTTCCTTCTATTAGACATGTGCTCCCCATGTAATAGAAATAATGCACATACTTGCATGTAGTTGACCCTCATTACCATTGAACTACCACTCTTATGAGTAGCCAAGAGAAATCACCAAAAAATAAATCTCCTTTTGTACACAGAAAACACATTTCAATCACTGCTGGTACTAAATATAAAGAGCTGACACGCCAAACTGTTGAACAATATATCCAATAAGGACAAGGTCTTTATACTTCAACTTTCTCAAGGGTATATGTACAAGTATATAATCTATCTAGGTATCTACAGGTAATATATCTGTACGAGTATAAATAAGTCTGATTTTGAGCGGATATATCAGCTACACGTGGACTCGCATGTATGTACGTTATATGTTGATATATATGTTACACTATATATACATATATTGCCTCACCTATCGAAATGCATAAAAAAGGCGCAACCACGCACGCAATTGAGGTCACCAATTCCAGCCGACGAAAACGTAAATTGTTTGTTGACTCCTGTTCTTTTTTTATTATTTTCTACTGTGTGACGGTGTTGATGGGGCAGTAATGGATAACGGTATTTTATTGGCATACGGCTTTACATTGATTGCTATTGATGCCTTTGACCGTAAATTGCTCTTTGCGTAAATTTCGTAAGCAATCCAATATTCTTGATATAATAAGAGAGTTTTCAATTAAGATTAACTAATTAATTATCATCCATTTCAAAGTTCTTACTTTTTGAAAGAACAAACACACATCAGATTTAATGAGTAATTTTTAATATCATTCGTTGGCATTTATTTTTTGAAAATAATCTTGTTCATATATTCTCTGCGGCTACTTCGCAGATGGTCCATCCGTTGAGTCCAATATTGGATGACATGTTCGAGACTTTTGACTAGTAATTGGTGTTGCGAATAGAATGCTCAAAAGGCTGATTATGTTGAGCATAAGCTGTGCGAAGCGCGCGGAACACATTCTTTACAGAACGTGAATTTTCGTAATAAAGGCGTAAGTGTTTTCATGATGAAATGACAAACAAAACTGAACAAAAATTATATGACAGCTTGATGGGGCTCACTGTGATCTGTCAAAAAAAGGCTACTGAAAAAAGTACCTCTGCTTGGGTCATCCGTTAGTAAGAAACTCAATAATCTTGCATTAGTAAATGAGTTTTCACCTATCTCTTCCTTCTAGTCTAGTAGTTCTAGTATTACCTAGAAATGCCCCTTCAAATGCCCCTATTTGTTAGCAAAAGTAGGATTTCCTTTAGGCTTTGAAAAAAGTGGTTGCTTACTTAGCTAAAAATAGTGGTGTTGCTAAAAATAAAATTAGAAAGCTTGATAGTGGATTATGTCAATGCTTTCTCTACCGTCTTGGATATCAAAGAAAATGTATATAAATGCATAAATGTATTCAATAAAAATTGAAAGGAATTACCAAGCTTATGTTCATATTTAGCCACACACATTTGTTTCTGGTATCGTATATTTATCTAGAAGAATAAGTGGCCTTCCTCAGCGTAGTAATACATTTCCATTAACCGTTAATCTACAAGCAATAATCTGTGGAAATCTATGTACATACCTACATGTACGCATATTAACAAATAAAGCCACAATAAAGAAAGTAATTAATTTTGACAACTATATTAGGTATATAATTAGTGAATGTGTGGGAGAGCATAATGACTGTGTTTAAGATTAAAGCAGCTAATTCAATTTCGCTCTTTACCTGTGCTCATAATTGTCTTCTAAGAAGTTATTTCTACACCGAACGGCGTCAATTATGCAGATAGACAAACTTTTCAAGGAAATAGCTCATAAAACATATATCTTTGTACATATAATAAAAATATGTATTAAGTGTAATCAATTATTGACGTTCGTTTATATGTGTTTTATGTCGGCACAAGAATAACCTTCAATTTTTTGTTTAGAGTAAAATATAATTGCTAAGTCAGCAGTAGCGCTTAGAGAGTTTTAGCACTTCCAAAAAGCCTTCTTATGCAAGCTTTCAAATACTAAATAGCACAATTGCACTAAAACAAGAAAAAATGCTTACATCGATTACAACCGAGCTATAATAGTAATAATCTTTACAAATACAAAAATTATATTTATATCTCAAAACTGAAGACTATTTCGCCTATATATAGACGATCATGTATGTATATATTTTATAGGATTTCCAACACATCCATCTGGATGTCATAGACTCCAATACAGACATAACATTCCCTGTTCATAGTAGAATTATATTTATTGTAGAATGCCTAAGCGGCAACATCACAGAGTAGATTTCGAAGATTGACGCAGAAGCCACCATATTGTAATATTAAAATTCGATTTCTTTTCTTTACTACCAGAACAAATTTCCAAAACTAGACCATTTTTGAGGCTCCAGACTTTTAATGATGTAAGTACATAGAAAGCGTTCTAATGCTATATTTCAACCTTTCTATTTGCAATGCTTCATTGAGAGCTCTTCAGCTCTGTTTTCCTCAAGAGTTAATTAAACGGAAGAGTAAAACAAAAAAAAAAAAAAAAAAAAAAAAAAAAAAAAAAAAAAAAAAAAAAAAAAAAAAAAAAAAAAAAAAAAATAACCTACTTCTGGCAAACACTCAACTCGCTTGAAAGAAATGAAAGAAGTATGACGTAAGAAACGAGCGAAGAAAAGAAGTAAACAGCTGAAGTAGTCTAAATACTAGCGCTTAAGGGCGCATGGGTTTACGTACGTCAACACTTTTTTCATGATTAGTTGAAATTTGAGAAGTAACTTTTCGAATAGATTTAAAACGCTCTTAACCAACAGAAGTTCGATGATTTATTGAATCTTTAATCTAGTAAACTATTGCACTATTAAAATAAATATGGACAAATATGCTATTTGAAAAGTGCTTTGCGAGCGAGAAGCCAGTGCAGCTCATAGTAAAAATACTCAGAGGCATACACCCATAATCAGCGGAAAATAAATCACTTAAGTTTTAGCATAGCAACAACAACCATTGTGGTTGGTGTGACACCGAGACCAAGAATAACTACTAAACGCGAAAACCGTTATTTAGGAGCCTGCGGAACATTGTATTGGTGTGAGTGCCTTACTGAAATTTCCGAAAGTGTCTGTCGTATGCAAATCGCCTGCTGGCTGTAGGTATATGGTATATGTAACTACTGCAGTAATTGTTGAAGCTGATAATAAGTGGGCGTGCCATGAAATCGCCAACAGGCACAATTAATTACAATTTGTGACACTGTTGCTCTTTGTGCGCACTCAACTGGAAGTCGTTATCACTTTGTATCTGTGTAGCCACTTTGCGGTCGCCTTCTCTGTTTGGCTAAATTCAGCTTTGAATCAAACATCGATAACCTGAGGCAGCGCAACATATTATGTTGATGTTTAACGCCTGAAAAGGGAGGAAATAAGTGAGAGCAATCAAAAAGATATTCATTTACGAAAGACATAGACAGACGAAAGTGGTACTGGCTTCGAATATCCCCCTCATTGTCTGCTTAAAGTCTTATGGTTTCTCTTATTTTCATTTACTTGGAAATTTGCTTTCGATGGTTGTGAGTTCAAGTAAGTTACGTGTGCAACTGACATTCGGAGTGATGATGAGGACTATGGTTTCGCATGAGCGGTTTGGATAGATAGATTTAAAGAAACAAGCAAGACAAAAAAGGCGAGAATACATGAGTATGAAGAGCTTGACATGCTGGCCGCCAGGAGTAATGCTCTGAAATTCAATCGACACTTTCCACTTTTTCGTCAATTTTAAAGCCGCCTTCGACAGCACGAAAATGAACTGCCTCTAAGTGTAATATGGCTGTGTAAAGTGATGTTTAACAATACCAAAAGCTCCGTCAGGATCGAGAAGAACCTCTCCGAGCCGTTCGATACCGGCAAGGTTTCAGACAAGGCGATTCCTTATCTGGCAACTTCTTCAATCCACTGCTGAAGAAAATAATTTGCTGCAAAGCTAAACTGAGCAGGTACAATCTTCTATAAGAGTATGCAACCGTTGGCGTGCGCCGATGATATTGATTTTATTGGCCTCAACAGCCGCGCTAATAGTTCTGTTTTCTTCGGACTGGATAAGGAGGCGAAGCAAATGGGTCTGGTTGTGAACGAGGACAGGTGTTTACGCCAGTAAAGAAGAAGAAGAACAACTACCAGATTTGATCATGGAGAAAATAGTTGATCTTTTATTAGCATCGTTAGGAATCGAGTATAAAGCGAGAACTTTTTTCTTCAAATGTTTTTCTGTACATTTTTAAAACAATTGATACACCCTGCGACTCTTCTTTAGTATAGGAAAATCATTTATTGATGTACTTTTCAAGTAGGCATACATAAAAATATGACAACTCGCCTATATAATAACGATAGTGTGTTTATTTTGTTCGTTTTATTGTTGTTTGTTGTTGTGGGTACAATGCGAGACAGTTATGGAAAGTCAACAAATCACTTGAAGAAAAAATTAATTGTGTATGCATAAATAAATACGAGCATTTAGACAGAGCGGAAGAGAAACGGAGCACAGAAGCACACAAAAGGAAGCTTCATATTAAAATAAAATAACCGTTAAGAAAAATAATAATAAAGGAAATGGCAACAATAGGATAAATTATATTTTATTTTCGCATGACGCTAAGTGTTTTCAATGCTCAGGGTGCAAGAGGGGTTGCCTGAGAGAGCAAGAGACACAGGGATACTTACAATGTTTAATACACATTTGCGAGTTTTAATGTGTGAGCTTGTATGATTATTGCTTTACAAATTGCTGTAGCTTGTGCTATGCAAATATTTGTATACCCTGAACAGGGTGCATTAAGTTTCTAATACTCAGAAGGAAGCGTCGGAGACCCTTAAAAGTGTATATATAAATGATGAGTATGTCAAGCTGAGTCAATTTAGCCATGTCCGTCTGTTTAAAATATCGTTTTCAAATTTTGCAAACGTTATTTCCTCTTCAAGAAGCTGTTCACTTGTCGGAACTGCCGATATCGGACCACTATAACATATAGCTGTCATACAAACTGACCGATTGGAATCAAGTTCTTGTATGGAAAACTTTCACATTTTGCAATGTATCTTCACAAAAGTTGGCACAGATAATTTTCTATGATAATAATGGAATCTCCGAAAAAATTGTTCAGATCGGATCCATACAAACTGAACACATAGTTACTAAAAAAATACACCTATGAAAGGTATGTTAGCTTCAGTGCAGCCGAAGTTAACGCTTTTTCTTGTTTTTTCGAATTTTTTGACGTGGTGTTTTCGGGTCACGCTTGCCACGGTATTCGGTCAATTGATCGCTGTTTCCGGGTCGTCTGCTTGGATGCAGGCCTCATTGTCAGAAATAATACGTTTCATGACATCGTGATAGTCTTATGATTCCCACGCAGTTTATATTCAGTAGCTAAAATTTTATTTCATTTACCGGAAACTTTTGTTGCCCATACCAATCTGAAATATTATAAGTTAATGTCAAGCAGTAGCACAGTTGTATAAATAATTTCTCCGCCTTCTATACAAATACATTTTGTATGTAGGTGGAAATTTGTTTGCATAAATTACGCAGTCAATTGAGTTGAGCCTATTTTTCCTTCTTATTTATGCTCGACGATGTGTCTCTATAAAATATGTTTTCATAGCATACAAATAGGCGCACATCCTATTTGCCCTATTATTAATGTTAGTATTATAATATTCTCATTCCTCACGCCTTTGTCAATTGCGTGGGCATTCATCTTGAAGCTTTTCTTAAGCTGTACATATATAAATTTCATACAGTTGGCCAGAGAAATATGCCTGCTGCCATACAATTTCTAATTTAAAATATTTTCTTAAGAATTTTTTGGACTAAATGCAATAAGATTTATACACTTTCATACATATTGTCACCCAAAATATAAAACAACATATAGTCAACCAAAAACAAAAAAAAAAAAAAAAAAAAAAAAAAAAAAAAAAAAAAAAAAAAATGAAATTGAGTTTTTCCTACGATTCACTACATCATATCACATAAATGTAGGAAAACATTTTCAGCTTCCACTGTTAGATGATACCACTAATAACCACTTTATGACCAAAGGGCATATTTTGCTTTTATAAGAGCGGCTTCTTTAAATCGTTTTTCCTCCGCCTTTAAACATATGAAAAGTGATGTTACGATATTTTTCAGTTTAACTGACGATATATATTTTGTATGTCACTGCTTGGAAATAGTATTGTTTTATATAATAAGCCCATAAATTGAATTATTTTTAAAACTTTTTCGCTCCTAAAAATTTCCACTACTTTTTGGGAATTATGTACTTTCATTTACTTAATGGAAGCAATGACATATTTCATTACTTAATATAAAATACTATAAGTCCCTTGAATTTGGCCCAAATGATAAATTGCATACTTAAAAAAATACTAAATCTTATCTAAACCACAATAATTTGTAAAGTTATGCAAATTGATTCCTGACCCACAAACAGTAAATATTTACTTTTGCAATTTATTACCATAAAGTGTTACAAAAGCTTGTGACACTTTATGGTAATAAATTGCTAGAGGAAATATCTTCTTTAATTAAATAATGAAAATCACTCAATTGTTTTTGTGTGTTGTTGAAAATAAAAATATACTTCTGAGAGGTAGTTAGTATAATTCAGAAAGGCTGGACATTCCCATGTAATGAAAATGCCATAAGACTCCCTGCTTAAAAAATTTATTGAAACATTTTCTAAGCTTTTGCCATGAGAAGCCCATCTAGAATCATCAACAAATGTTTCCACAAGAAAAAAATGTTTATCTAAACCGAGTTTTTGATGGAAAACATGGATTTCTCTTAGCAACCACCCACCATCTTGGCCTAATCGATTGAGGCATAGCGACCGAGAAGGTGAAGAAAATTCCTTAAATTACATAAAGAATCCAAACATGCACTGGTTGAACGTTTCAAACATTTTATTGTGTCTAATGGCTTCAATTTGTATAAATTACAACTTTCAAAGTTAATATAATATATTTGTATTTTCTTTGATATCAAAACAATCTGATATTTCTCGGAACGCCTTTAAGGTGCAATGCCTCATCTGAATGCTTAACAAATTACGCGCTATCCAAAATTTGCAAACAAAGGGGAAATAAATATTAAAAAATCGAGTTCGCACCACATTCATTAAACAGAAATAATTAAAATTAACAATTACTTAAAGGCCATTGATACAATTTGAAAAAATGAGCGAAAAAAATTATTAAAAAAAAAGTGTAAACATGCGCAAGTACAAATCTCTAAAATCCCCCGGCTTGTGTGTGTCACTCTGTCGGTGGACTAATTAGTTTACTTCACTTCGACTGAAATTGACGGCATCCACAACAAATGAAAGCAAATGGAAATAATTACTCAATTGCGAACCTGAAAGTAAGTAAAGGCAAGTTCGAGAAGATTATTTTTCGAGACTGAAATATTTATGTGTTATTCTTTGAAAACCGCAAGTTCTTAAGAAGAAATCTATAAAAAACAATTGTTTTGATAAAAAAATATCTTTGTTTTAAGTCAATGTACTTAATGAGTTGCTGAAAATAAAGAGTACTCTTATGTTCTTTTCAGCTTTTAAATTTTTTTCATTTGGTCATTGTGAATTTTGTGGGCAAGACTTTTTAATTCAAATTTTGTCTGAAAGTCTATCCCTCGAAATATATTTTTCTGGTGCGCTAAATTTCACATCAAAATAATTATTACTGTTTAGTGTACGCTTGTCTTTCTGAAGTACATAACATCAACTGATAATCAACACATCTATAAAATAAAGGAAACGGTTTTTGACAAACGACGATTAACAATCAGAGATCTTACTGAAATCGTTATACATACTATATATCGAAACGATCAGTGAAAAACATTTTGAAAGCCAGGCTGGTTCACAAAATCAATAAATTTAAAAACAGTCTGCGTTAGCGTCTGTAAAACAACGCTTTCCGACTACAAGAATATCATGAAATGTATTTATATTGGCGATGAGTCTTGGATCTATACTTAAGACCTGGAAACATACGATTAGTCGGCCGAATATTGTTGCAAAGGTCATCGGAAGCCGAAAAACATGTCAAAGCAGGTCAAAAATTAAGATTATGTTGACAGTTTTCCTCGATTATGCAGGTGTGGCGCACTCCAAATTCCTTCCAACCGACCAAAGTATCAACAAGGAATACTATTTGAGTGTTATGCGTCGTTTGCGCGAAGCTTTTCGTAGAATGAGGTCCGAAAACTTTTGGTTTTTGCGCCACAATAATGCACCAACGCTTATTCCATTGATTCTTCGTAAGTTTTTCGTAAAATGTTTAACCAATATCGTGCCACCGTATACGCCTGAATTAGCACCGGGTGAGTATTCGGCAAGCACAAGCGACGATTTTGTGGAACCAGTCTGAGTCCATTGAAGCCATTAAACGTGAATTGCTATGCGCATTGAAGGCTATTCCGTATATTGACTTTAACTGTTCCAAGAATTGGAAAACTCGTTGATAAAATTGTATTGAGGCCACAGAGAATTACTTTGAATTTTACTATGTGGTCCTCACATATATTTTGAACAATAAAATAAGAATTTTAAAAGTATGATCAAAATCTTACCATTTTTGCTCATGGTAGTATTTTATAAGGCCTCCGATGTTTCCTACTGGGTGCTTCAATATTCGCGGCAAATTTAATTTACACTGTTCAAGCTATTATTTTTGATTAGAATATTATTGTTGTAGTGGTCCATATTTTTGTTTAAATATTTCTCAGCCAATCAACGCAACACAAAGAAATCGTTTCAAAAAACGGAATCACTGTTCAAATATGCAGAGAATATTTGAATTTCACAAATATTTACATTTGAAGTAGTTTATTTATATTGTGTATGTGTGCTAGAATAATAAACATACCTCTTCTAAACACAAATAATTGAAAAATTTTCGAGAACACAGGTCGTAGAATCCACGAAAGGAACAAAATTGAAATTTATGAGTTGTAGTTCACTCTCCGCCGTTCATATTCGTTTATAGCCAACCATTGTGCTTATGTAGTACATATATATTTATGTTATGTTTATACAAATATTCGCTTAAGAATGCATTATGAGATAAAGTGTGAATATGAATGATCAATAAATAATAAATTAGTAATATGTGAATGCCTAATTAGTTGCTTTGAAGAGGAGAAACGATAAAGCAATTACAGAGGAACTGCATTGATACTTGCATACCTCTGCTTCATATAAGCAACGACTGGTTATTTAGATGTGTGTATGTATTCTTATTAGCTTGTTTGAATTAATAAGCATTTGCTGAGATGAACATTTAATTTGACCATAAAAAATCATGTACAGAACCGCTTGACTTTTCAATTCACTTCTTTATAGTCCATAACATACTCAATAATAAAATAAAATGGCGCACTTTAGTATTTCTAACAATGCATGTAGCCTTCTAGTTACTCGAGCTTATGACAATGCACTTGAATGTTGTGATCCGCAAGGCTCAAAATAAAGCCAACACCCATGTATTAATAGCTAAAGCTCCACGACCGGCCATTCCCGTAGTTTGGTGTCGACGCAGCAGAAAATTGCAATTTTATTCATACATATCTATGTTGAGAATGAAGGGAACTTCTGGTGGGATTAGTAATGCTTTGTATTGGTTGTGCAGATAGAGTACTGTTGAAGTAAAAATATGTATGCTTAGTGATAAAGTAAACTTGAAGGGCAAATGCTGAGTGCAAAATACTGTTTGTGAATTGATGTGTCTGTATGTGTTAGTAAATAAGACTTGTGTTAGTAAAGCATATGCTAAAGCAATTTAAAGCACATTTTGTGCAACTATTCCAGCTGTGACTTGAGGTATGTTCTGAAGACAGGAGTTGTTAAATACATTTTTATGACAAATGAGGTGCTTAGTTATGTAGGTTAAGTTAAGGTGATATTCTAGTCGAGACGCCTAAATTTTAGGAATTTTTTAATCTAAGATATAGACCGGACTAATATTGACCATATTTTATAGGATTTTATTGACATTTATAAAATATGAACAAAA
>NW_017536629.1:2690783-2692424 GCF_001853355.1 Bactrocera latifrons
TACAAATTTCTTAAAAATTGAAAAAAAATGGTTTTCTTCCAATAAAAATTTACTTTATGTTGCTTAAAAATACTTAATTTTTTTTGGTTTAAATAGAAGATAATTCAATGCCAAATATAATAAATTTTGCAATAATTCCATACGACATTTAGTTTTTTTCTATCCTGTCCGCCAATTAAAAAAAATCGCAAAAAAACAAAAAAATCGACTTTTTTATAAATAATTTCATATATATTCTATATACATATATTATATAACGATATTACTAGGGTTCGTGCATAAGCGCGACATACAGTCACTAGTTAACAGACATACATATATGTATGTACATACATACAAGTGTACCCACCACAATGTTTTATGCATTTGTGGTTTCAAAGTGTCAAATCACCGTTGCATTCCCTAAATTTGGATCCAACTGTCACCGAACCTATTATGCTTGCTGTTGTTGTTGATGGTGTCGCTCTTGTGTGCATATAATGCGGACCGTTACAAGCTCATGCGGTTGGATACCAATGCTATCACGTGTTAGCCGAACACGGTGATTGCGAATTTATATTCCAATAAGCCACACATTTACAATCACTGCGAGTGACATATGTACATACATATGTACATACTTGCGCAAAATATCTCTGATGTGTGGGTTTTAGCACTACTTGATTTGATGCCACATATGTGTCCAGTGTTCCGCGCGGTCACGATTGCCCACCAATTTAAATGCGATTGTATTCTTTTAAACTTATTATATCTGCGCGGCATTGTAAATTTGTCGTCGCGTAAATTGGTTTACGCATAGCTACATGGTGATTATCAACCGCAATGCTATTTACGATCTCCCACTATAGTACCAAATTATATTTGCATATTTCATTACATTTGCTCCTGCGTACATTTGAGCGCAAGTTAACACACATCCCCGCCTACTTGTACATGAATGGCGGTGGTGTGCAAGTGAGCGTCAAATTTGTGTTTATGCCTCATTTAATATTATTATTTTCAAAAATTGGTCTAATTAAATTCGACTTATAGTAGATACACGCACACATTTACCTAGAAGCAAATGTACACCAGTGCGTATAAGTAACCGGAGCTATGGGACTGGCTTTGTTTACAAATATGTACATTCAGTATTGTTTGCGATATAAAATAAATAATAAATTCAGTTATAATAATATATAAATTGAAAATTTAAATAAATAAATAAATTCGATACATTTCACTATGCAATGAAAATACAATTACACATTTCGTTTTATTTAATTTGCGAAATAAAATTTTGTGAATTGAACTTGAATGTAATTTATATCTAATATATGGATGTAAAGTATAATACAGATATTATTTTATTAGCTTTTACTTTTTTAATTATCGAAATTTTTTATTTAAAGAATCATACTTGAAATCATTTTTCAACCGCTCTAAGCATTAATGCTCTCAATTTCCCTTAAAAATCTCATTTAAGAGGTTATATACAGTTAAAAAGCCGAAGAAAGTGATTTTTGCCGATTGTTTTTCGGAAATTTATTGATCTAAAAATTTGTAGACATATTATGGTATATTTTACCCTCACTCTAAGACTTAGCAGTAGTAAAAATCAAAATTTTTACAAAAATTTCGGCCTTAAATTGTATACAAAAA
>NW_017536629.1:2692462-2705215 GCF_001853355.1 Bactrocera latifrons
CGGCGAGGAAAATTTTTTGCTTAATTAATAAAAATACATTTATGAAGTTGTAGTTACAATTTGGCCTTGTACATCCAAGCATATGAAATTTCATGTATGTATAGTATAACCGCAAGCTAAACTCTTGGCTATAACATTAAGTTATATGCGTTTTATTTCTTTTTGAAATCGCATGATTAAACAAACAACTTCTAATGTTCATGCTGTTAAAGTTTATATATCTGCTAATCAACTTGACAAGCTGTTAGTAGTGACTACCAGTTAATGATCTACTCGTCTTCTAACAAGGTCACGTGAAAGTTTTCTTTTTTTTGGTTCTCCATGATTTATAATTTATGGTTTGTGTCTGCTCATGAAGGCAATCAATATTTTTGATATCATATTCATTTCATACGATAACAATATGTTTATCTGTCACTTGTTTGCTCCCATTATTTGCAAAGTTGGGATAAAATGTGTAATTTTATAATAAAAAATTCAACTAATAGGAATAGTAAGATAATCTCGCCTAGGCACTCAAGAATTCATTTAAATTGTTTAAATAATTTATGTTTTTATATTTCTAATTTTTTTTGTGGTTTTTTTGACCGTATTGTGAACTGCTATATTTTCCTCTCCAATATTATTATTAATAATTAATTTCAATAATATGTTGGAATTTAACGCGTTTGGTCGCTTAATCTTACTGTACAAAACTAAGCGAACGGTTATATATGTAAGTAAGTGCAAATATATATATACACACAAACTGGGGAAAAATATAAATACAACTATATAATTGTCCAATCTCATTACCATCMATCGACACATTTGATAGCATCGAAACAGGTGTCACGAGCGACATAAATTATCACATAAACACAGGCTACAAACTAAGCCACATATCAACATATGTACMTATATACATTAGTATACAAATGTTAAATAGCGCATTTATTAGAAAATATTTCAGACACTTAAGTGTAGTCTAAAAATAAACTAATTAGTTATACTGGCATGCGGATCTATCGATTTCGATATCTAACCTATCACCAATAGAATTTCATGGCGCTCTTCTGAAGAATTTATTGTACACAAATGCAATATTTAGTTGAAGCAGGTAATTTATTCATGTTTTTCTCTTCGATGGATCGAAAGCTCACACTAAAGCGTCCACATTTCACTAAAGTTGTTTATTTGTATATTTGCTTAGTTGATTTTATTGCTGATTAGCTGCTAATATGTGCTTGCATCCGTTAACTTTCAGCGATTAAAACGATAAATCAGTTGGCAAGAAGTTAGTGAGCACGTGCACCTGCTAATGATTTGCAATTAACTAATTCTCGTCTTGCGCACATGTAGGGCATATTGGCTTGTGTTTTTGCAAAAGTCAGTTTTTCTAAGCACATGCTAGTATTTAGTACAAAAGATTTATGCAAAACCAACGCAAGCTGTCAGAAAGTTAATTGGAGAAACGTGTTCGTGCCTTTTGAGAAGCGCTGTGTAGTAGTTACGGATGAAATGTTAGAGATACTATTTATAAAGGGAGTGTGATGTCGATACAAATAATACCAGATGCCTTTGAGTGTCAACCAGACTTGAGCTTTAATCCATAATTCATACAAATATCAGTGTGGTCGCCAAAAATTTGCTCACTTGTGTCAAGCAGCTGCTTCTTTACTTAAATACTTTTGCGCTTTCAACAAAAATCGTAAGTCATTTAATTTCCTGCTTAAAGTAACTTAAACTTTTGTCTTTTGGCTTCATAAAATAATAAATTTTACAGAAACTCGAGGCTGTTTCATACACCAGTAGATGGTAATTTGATCTCCATTTTATTTTCATATTTTTAATGCGTTGTTAGTGCGGGTGGCAAGTTTTTGTGTTATTCAAGATATTTCTTTTGTTTTTCAAGTAACAGTATAGCTTAAGACCTTAAGCTCCGAAAAGCTAGGATAACAATTACGGCTTATTCAGTATGCAAAATACACCTCTCGGTAACAAACACGAATTATCCTGATAGAAGTTGGACATATATACATATATACTAGTATAATAATATTTCAAATCTAGCTGTGGGTATTAACAAAGCGCTGGGGTAATATATAAGTATAGATAAAGTATCTCTGCTCGTATGTAGTCACACACAAAGTACTTAGAGTCATACACCTAGGCTGTCACGTATTTAGTAAATAAATTTATAACAAATGTATATAATATATTATTACTGTTACTGTTGTGTAAATAAAACAAATATCAGCAACCTAAAATGGTCACCTTGAGGGAAAAGTCAACCATCAAGGATTAATATGCTAAGTGGAATGAGCAGTGAACGCAGTGGACGCCCTAAAGAGGTTGTTACCGATAAATATATCAAAAAAGTCCACAAAATTATTTTTGATAGGCGTAAATTGAAGTTGTTCGAGCGTGCAGGTATGGTATGAGTAAGCTCTGTGCAAAGTGGGTACCACGCGAGCTCACTTTTGACCAAGCAAAATGTCGAGCTGATGATTTGGAGCTGGTTTTAGAGATGCTCAAGCGTAATAAATCCAAGTATTTGCATCGATTTGTGACAATGGATGAAACAGGGTTCCATCATTATACTCCAAACCCCAACCGACAGTCATCCGAGTGAACTGCACACCAATAACCGCCTCCTGACTGATGTGTTTTACTATGGTGTAGAACTTTTCAATTGACCTGTTATTTGAGTTTGTATGTGTGAATGCCGATTTTGAACATCATTGAAATAACCTTTCCCTAGTGCCTATAGACCCACAAGTCAGATGTCAAACCGGGGTATATAAACCATATGTAACTCAATCCACTTTAGAATCTGCACCAACTGGCTGTGTTATTGTTTTCGAATACGTGGATGTGCAGGGCAGGGAAAGTTTTGTGGGGATTTTAGAAAACGATGTGTAATTTAAGCTACCTGGCTGGTTTCGGAGCGAAAAGCCACCAGATCGATAATGTTGTCATAGACGGAAAATACGTCTCGAGTGTTTAGATGTGCGTGCGATCCGATGTCTTAACATCAATTTTCTGCAGCCAAGTTGCGCACCCACCTCTGTGCAGCATAAAATTCACGTCAAATGAGACCACTTGTCAACCACTCGGTATAAGGAAACTGTTGGATGGCATTTCAAGCTCCGTACGTACAGCTGCAACCGAAACCATTGGTTTTCGGAAAGTGCAAAAGAACAGCTGGTACGACGAGGAGTGCCGTATCGCAGCGGAGAGAAAACATACTGCCTACCTCGCAATGTTTCGAGCGACTACAACTCGTGCGGAATGGGATAGATACCGAGAGTTTAAAAGGGAAGCGAGACGCATTTGCAGACAGAAAAAGAAAGAGACCGAAATGCGTGAGTACGAAGAGCTGGATAAGCTGGCCTATAAGGGTAATGCTCGAAAAGTCTACGAAAAAATGCGGCGACTAACTGAAGGTTTCAAGACCGGAGCATACTCTTGTAGAACCCAAGGGTGTGATCTAGTAACCGATGCCTAGAGCATATTAAAATTATGGGAGGAACACTTCTCCAACCTGCTGAATAACAGTAAAAGCATAACACCAGGAAACGGCGAACCCGATTCCCCAATCGATGACGATAGAGCAGACGTTCCATTGCCCGACCATGAAGAAGTTCGGATAGCAATTAATCGCCTAAATAACAGCAAAACGACGGGGGCCAATGGATTGCCGGCCGAGCTATTTAAATACGTTGGCGAAGAATTGATAAGGAGCATGCATTAGTTTCTTTGAAGATTAGTAGACGAAAGCATGCCCGCAGATTAGAATTTAAGTGTGCTCTACCGAATTGGATCGACTAAAGAAAGCAAACTTAAATTCAACTCATATTTTAAATAAATGATGAATTTCAAATTTTTTTTATGTATCTCTTCTTTATCAAAAAATTCGGTTATCTTTAGACGCCTGCCAGTTCGGTTTAACCCTCACCAAAGGTTAAAGTTCAGTATTGATTTCGGGTATCCTTTGGTTAGATTTGCCCATATTTACCAGAAATTGGCTTATTTCTTCTATTGGTGGCGATTTGTACTTTATTACTTTTATCATTTTCATTTCGATCCTAGAGTCAGCATTTGCACATAGCTTTGCTTCAAAAACTCAATAGAAGTGTCATTTAGCACAATAGAATAGAACATTGGGAGAAATAAAAACATAAGGCTTCAATATAATCCTATTTTAAAGCTGTTTCATAAAAATATCGACAATTTATGTATGTATGTCGATCAGCACTTTTATATATAAACTCAACTATAAGCGCCACAGTAAAGTGACCATTATAACGGATACGCAATATACTCATTTTAAACTCACACCTAAAATTTTAAAGTACTCAATAACAACTGCAAGCAAAATTTATACTTGTATTTCTATAGTAGATCGCTTTATTCTATACATCCCACCAGCAGATATTTGTGCAATGTTGCTGAAATATTGACATTGAATATGGAAGTTGTGTTTCGCGTGTCATTGGCAATGACTTGTTGCATTTATCAATGTATACATACATATATAATATACATATATAAAGCAAACACAATCAGCTCTACTACTGTAGTTGTATATGCGATTTCTACGTCTTCTGTGTTAGCTGTCTTCCAAGGCGCAGAAAAACTTTGTAACAGAAATAGACTGTCGATAAACAATGTCATTTTATTTCGAAAATCTCCGCTTTGATGCACTGATTGTCATTTTTGTGAACTTATTATTCTTGGAAATGGGTTTCCACATTGTCAAGAAGCTATAAATAAAGCGAATTGCATAAGTATTTGATTAAAATGTGATTCTCAGCGAAAAATATGTTTCCATACTTTATAGCTGTCTCTTATACACATCTAGATGTGTATAAGAGACAGATACTGTATCCATGCTATCAAATCGTTGCACTCAGTCTTCCAAATAACCGTTAAGTGATTTATGCTTKCAACAYGAGCCGCTCWCTTCAATTTATTGCTTTTGTCTGGCCATTTCTGGTCACAGCTAGTCTCATAAAATTCAGCCGCGAGCTGAATCGAAAAAACAAACAGAAATATATGCATAAATAAATATGTTTTGAAATATGTATATATATGTATATGACGTGAAAATTAAACAAGAGTTCATTGGTGTGTCCTTGCACCCGCACTTATGTAAACATAAACCTAACTGCAAGCACACATGCGCCAATATTTCTATCTTTCAATCGATATAACATTGTTTGCCAACTAAGTTGACAATTTTCTGGATTTGTACATGCAAATAATCACTCAATCTTTGTTTCTTTTTAATTTATTTTAAATAGCGTTTAAATTTTCACAGAAATTGACTTATTTACGATGCAACTATTTCTCTCTTGATGTTCTTCATCCCGAATAAATGTATATGTATATCTTCAGTATTCTTATCGCTATTAATGTGGACTCCATACAAGAGAGAGTCCGCTAAATGAGCAGCTTCTTATTGAAAAAAATACAGGTGCATATTGACAGACAGACAAATGAGCATTTATATACATAAAGAGACATAAAGAGATATATTTCAAGGTTTCTTACTTTTTTAAAGAGAAAATACAGAAATTTCATATTTAATGGGGGAGATTATGTCTTTCGAATATTGGTCGCGACTACGTCTGAGATGGTCCATTCGTAGAGTCAAATTTTCGATGACTAATAACTCGTGAATGACACACGTGATGTTTTGCTCCAAAGCCTGAATTGAAGCGGGATTGCCCGTATAGACTTTAGACTTTACATATCGCTACGGGAAAGAGTCTAACGGTGTGATATSACACGATCTTGGTAGCCAATCGACTGGCCCAAAACGTGAAATTATCTGCTCACATAAATGTTCGCTCAATAAGTCCATTAATTGATGCGATTTGCAGGAAGTGGCTCCCAATTTCAGGCATCAAATAGTCGAATATCATAGACAGATGATTCTACCGGCCGACAAACAACACCATGAATCTCTTCAGGTTGCTCTTCTTTCCAAATTTGCCAAATTTGCTTGTTTACATACCACTTGAGCCGGAAACGGGAGGCCCGTTGAACTAAATTAGGCTCGGAAAGCTTGAGCTCGCTTTGGAGCTTGTAAAGAGCGTATAGAGCGAAATAATATCGTTGGAAAGATCACACAGCTTCAGTTCTTGCACAAGCTGTATTTTTCAAATAAAAATCTCAACGTAAGATCGTCAAGTCGTTCGATACATCAGTCTGATTAGCTACGAACGTCGCCGAAAATGGACTCTCCGCTGTCTTCCTGTACGCTGTCACCTACGGAATATTGAGTCTCAAGATGGGTGATGGGAGTTGGATATTTCAAAAGTAAAAGCTAACTTAGATGTGAAATACGCCGTTTAAAGTAAATCTTTTTGTATGCAAAGTAGCAGATGAATTACTATAATTAACATTAGCGCAGAAAGTTCTTGACAAATTTGCCAAACTCAACAAAATTTCCGCTAACTATTCACTTGTGTTTGATAACCAAGCTAGAAGCTAAAGTGAGCGAAGGTGAGACGAAAGTTTAAATCTGCAATTTAATAAAAGTAAGAAAATTTGTTAGGCGGCGACGTGAAAGTTCAACTGCGGACACTCCGTGTGACTAACTCATTTAATTTAGCGACTAAACCGCAATTTGAACTCTTTGACTTTACGGGCTTAACTGACGCTTAGTCGACTGAGGTACATGAGTGCTACTTGTACACCACAGGCCGGTTTACCTGTATCACTTTGCTTAAAGGGGCGTAAAATTAATAGGCATAACACATAATCTGCTCATTTTGGCTGTTGCGCCAGCAAAATTCTGAAGTACGGTAAGACAGAAAATTCCAAGTAATAGAGCGAAATGGCCTCGTTCTGAACAAAGCAGCGTACTGTGGCAAAACATTTCAATTAGCCTTATGTGTTGGGACTTAAATATTATGAAGCAACACGAGAAGTGTGGGCGAACAAGTAGACGGAGAAAAAGGCATTCTCTCGTAAGCTACTCACACCGGGGCACCCACGCACAAATACTTTAAGTAGTAGAATATTTCAGAGTTTATTCATTTTGTTGACAACGAAAAACGTTTTGCATGAAATTAAACTCACACTTTCGTGGAGATAGAAAGAGAAACAGAGAGAAGTTACAGTTAAACTAAAAGCTAAACCGCAAAAAGGCAGACGATAAAATACAGTGAAAGCGAAAAAGTATTTGTTGATTTTTATTCGCGATACATATGTACATTTGTGGTAATGCGACACATTATTTGCGTATACAAAAAAAAAAAAAAAAAAAAAATTTAAAGTATTTGCATACACACGTACCATACTTACATAATAATTTCTTTCTTACAGCCGGGATCACGCACCTATTACATGAATAAATGAAAATGGAATTTTACACCACCTAAGCACCATTCCACTCTACTAAAAAATATGTTGTCCCACTCACTTTGGCGGCCTCAACCGGCCACCACATTTAATCAGAATATGTCACTGACGCTTAATATCTCAACGGAGAACTAGATAGATCTACTTAATACTGCACAATCAGACCTGGAAGTTGCCGCAGCAGCAGCAATGCCATCATCTTCTTTGCTGGTGTATTGGGTAATCTCATCACATCCATTGTTATATCGCGGAATAAATTTATGCACACCACAATCAATTTCTATCTCTTCAACCTGTCGTTGTCGGATTTGACGTTGCTACTGTCAGTTGAGCTTCGTTTGCTATGCGTGAAATTTTGATAAAATATAGATGATGATATCAGGATACGATCTAAAAAGTAGCGAATTTAAAACAGAAGCTATTAAATTACTTTGCAAATAATATTAGAGCAACCAGAGTTTGAATACGGAAGACTTGACTTAGCTGTAAATAAATAATTCAGTACATATATGCCACGGATTTTACTGAGTGTCAGTAAAGTAATTTGTCATGAGTCCTTGAGAATGTGATACAATTTTGTAAGCATAACGCACTTGAAGCATAGAAAAAGGACGTCACTACTGTTATGTGTCGTTCATAAATTGGCTTGCTGACATAAACCAATATACAAAACGAAATGCCTTCCGACGTATATACAGAAATTTGATGTCCTTATTTAGGCTCTTTAAGGAATACTTTACATTAGTAGTTTATTGTTCGCCTCTGGTTCTTAATTTCAATACTTCATTCATTTATGTGCCAGTTTTTAATGACAGTTTTTGAAACATTTCTATTTTTATAATCCACGTTTGATCAAATTTTAATATTTCAGTAATAATCTTTCTTATTTTAGGGCACCTCAGGACGTTTACAGTTATTGGTACCCAAATGCCTTCCCATTTGGCGATGCAATTTACATAATTGGTAGTGTTTTAGCGGAGACAGCCACCAATGCGACCGTGCTAACAATAACGGGATTTACCGTTAAGCGCTACATAGCGATAAGTTATCCCTTTCGGTGAGTAAAATTTAATGTTTACTACTTAATACTTTTTGTTTACTGGAAATTATCAGCTTATAATTACAGTTAATGTTTTTTTAACTAAATAGTTTGCGTTCTCTCAACCAGAAATTACTTACTTCTGCCTTTTTTTATAAAGTAAAGTGACTACAAGAGGAAGGGCATAAAGGTTGCAGCAGTCGTGCTATTTATTTATATTTTCCTTTTCCAATTCCAACTAACTATTTTTGCGATTAATTGCAGTCATACACGCGTAACTTTTTAGAGCAGACCACACATTGTCGCATCTTCACGGTTTATAACCTTCATTTAAACACACACATATACACATAGTACTATCGGCAAAATAATAAGACTGGGTTCATAATTTTAAAATTCTTAATTTATTTTTAAAATTCTATATCTTCTCTCTCAAAGTGATCACCCTTCCGGAGTTCCAAGCGTTGTCGGTCCACAATTTTGAACTCATTTTACAATAATTCACTCAACGTAAAATCGCGAAATACACTTGATGCACTTTGGAAAGAGAAGTGTAAACGAAAAAATAATGATATTTTGATATAGAATTTGACACAGAAGTCACTGGCAGTCATTCCACCCTGAAATAAAAATATTTTCACGAATGGATTTTCGCGCAAACTTTAAATTAAGAAGACTTACTAGCTTTTTCTCACTGTAATATTATATTTGTTGATGATTCTTTTGTCAAAAGTTTTAGCGTAATAAAGAAACAAATTTCGGATTAAAACTTCATTTTCATTTATTAATTCTAATTATTTGATTTAAAATTGGAGTAGATCACATAATGGTCGTAAGTATTTATAGAAGACTCACATAGCTGCCCTTCGTTTGTTGCAGTTTGCATATTACGCTGTCATAAATTAGAAGGTGTTGCGTACATTTAGCCTTATCAACGAGTGAATTGAGAATACAACAGAGAAACAAAAATAAAAACAAAAACAAAAAGAATTCAGTTAGACTAATTTGTTGTATTATTTTCTTAGTGTCAATGCAAACAGCCACAAGTGATGACAATAAAAATACAATTATTGTCAAAAGCATCAAATCAGCGCAGTTTGTTGCACTCACACATGGAATATTAATGTGCACGTTTTCATAGACACAGTATAGAGTAAGCATTTATGTAGCGAGTTTGTTTTTTTCGGCCAGACTTTATTTACGCATTACGTTTAATTACTTATGTGAATCAATATGATTATGTGAATTTCTAATTAATTACCTCGGGAAAGCAATTAAATTGAGATTATAGAGATTTTGATACTTGTACTTAGTATGAGCACAGACTGGAAATTAAACTTTTTGCTAACAGACTCTCTTATATATAATTCCATGACATTTATTTTTATATCAAAAACACAGATTTTGGTTAAGAATTTGGTTAACAGGTTATTAGAGTGAAAAGTATTTGTTTTGGTGAGAATTAAATTCATTAAAAAATATACATTTGCTAAAACAAAACAAAATGTAATATTTTAGTAATTCGAACATTGCAAGAACACAATTACTTCAGCACTTTGAAGTCTAACCGCGTCGAAAGGTTCAAATAACTGTATATTAAGAGCTTAATCTCCTCTGCTGGACATGTTGGTCCAGGCGGTCACTGGCAAAATCACTTTGTATGTCTGCACTTTGCTATCTGAAATTCTCGCTTCCCACTTCTTATACCCGCGATACTGTTGTAAGTTCACATATGCTCCAAAGTTCCAAATCACCATTGTGTTTTGTAAATTGTGTACTTACTGTCACCGTTACTCATTACTCATGCGTCTGCTGTTGTTGTGGTTAGCGGTGCTGCTGTGTGTTACTAATGCGGGCGCTTCTACGCTCGTGCGCTTGAATACTAATGCTGTCGTGCGTTAGCTGTGCTTGCTGTTTGCAAATTCTAAACTGCAGATATATCTGCAGATGCTTCCCGCTAATAGCTACCAATTTAAACGCAATTGTACGCCGTTAAACTAATTTTATCTACACGGCACTTGCGGATGCTTAAATTGGTTTCTGTGTGGATACGTGACCATTGCTAACCGAAATTCTATTTGAAAGCTCCCTCTATATTACTAAATTGTATTTGCATATATGATTTTGGTAAGCCTGAATTTGAGAAAAGGTTCACACACACACTCGCTGATATTAGGTCATGAATGTATTCCTTCATATTATTATTGTCACAAGAAGGATAATCCAGGGCGTATACGCAACCAACACAATAAGACTGATTTGTTAACAAATCCATAAAGCGCTCTTTATTGTTGTTTTAGACATACAATTTTAATTACGGAAGAATAAATTTTAAAATAAATAAATATTTGTATTATATAACACATTGTAATTAGTCCATACGAACATCGAAGCAATTGGTATAATCCAGGGCGTATACGTAACCAGCAAAATATTCATATAATATATAATTTTGTCTCTTAATGAATCACTTACGATGTCTTAATTTATTTCACATACATATTTAACGTTTTCAATTTCCACCACGTCTCTTACGTAACTGAAGCTGAAGAAGATTAATTGTTATCACTAACAATAGATATACTCAAATGTGGCCATAGTTTTGTGCGTAGTAGTACAACCGTGGCGCTCATATATAAATGTGTAGTTAGTTTTACATCTCTCATACATTTATTAGCCAAAAATTTGTTGAATATATAGCACCATACATATTATTGGCAATATGTAAATAATACACCTTGTCTTTTATACTGTCGATTAGCTGTTGGTAGTTAATGCCGGTTAATAATCTGCTCATATACCAAAAAGGTCGCAGATAACGTTTTTATTATTCTTCATGATTTATAAACTCTAAGACTGCTTTTATTTCGCATTGTTATAGTATTTGTCTGCCAAAATTATTATTAATGTCTGTTTCTGCCTATGTAAGTGATCAATAGTTTTACATTATCTTCATTCAATGTGATAACAATGTGCTCATATTTCCATGCTCAATGGCTGAGTATAACATCACTCTTTATCCCTTAAACATAATTACCTACACGTCTATTAGTGTATGAAGAACTAGTGGCTCGAAGTATTCCTTCACAAAATTAATATAAAATTGCGATATTGGCCAAGAAGTAAACAAATGCAATTAGCCTTAAGTGCTAGGACTTTTAAAGATAAATATTTATTTAAAAAATACAAAACCAGTTTTTGATTGAACTTAATTTTATCCTATAAAATAAAATACTATAATCTAAAAACTCCTACTGTCGACTGATAGACAGGTCTAGAACCGCCAGCAGGAAAAAATGTCATGCGATATACCTAAAGAAAAGATATGAGAAAATATAATTGTATTGAATATGCGAATTTGTGAGTCGCTATAGTTAGAGCAATAGAAATGGCTCATTCATTCGAAATCACATCACATATATATATCCTTTAAATCGATTAAATTCCCCTAAATGCACATGCAACCACACTTTGTGAAGAATCTTCATCATGTGGTTTATAAAAGTTCATTGTTTTATTTTTTAAGAGCAAAGTTTCCAAATTAAATAACATATATTTTCAACAGCAATTCAACTTACCTCAACTTCCGCTCAATTCTGCATTTCTTTTATATGTGAGATGCCATACAAACAGTGACAGGGTTTTGTGAACTTTTAACTTTAGCTTTTGCTGTCATTCTAGTAAATTTACGACATACACGAGTTCGGAATGTTGAAAAATGTGTGAAAAGAAAGCAAACCGATGTAGGATTAAGGGCAAAACCAACACATACGTTTTGTTACAGCTGACTGCTTGACGTAGTTGAGAAACCGCAAAATAACAAAAAAGCAGACGCATTAAATTACACAGAAAGCGAAAATGCTATAAATACGTTGATTGTCAAGCTAAGAATGTGTGATATATTATATATATAAAGTGATATATATAAACTATATAGTAAATGCGAGCAGCTGTGTTTTCAGAGAAATGTAAATATGCCGCAAAGGTTTCAGTATTTTTACTTGCTTGCACTGTCTGCCGAGCTGCCTTTGAGTTCCTAATTAACATCACTCTCGATGAAAATAGATTCAACGATTCATTGTTTGGTCAAAGACTTAGAGATCAACAACTGAAGAAGTATTTAAAATGTATTAAAAATAGTGAATGTATATTAACAATTCCGCCAAACTAAGAAATGCATACAATCTACGAATAGAATACTCGCGAAACCCTCAAACCCCAGCCATACTAACTGGGTTTCATTTCAAAATGGCTAAATAAATATCGGGTGATTTTTTTGAGGTTAGGATTTTCATGCATTAGTATTTGACAGATCACGTGGGATATCAGACATGGTGTCAAAGAGAAAGATGCTCAGT
>NW_017536629.1:2706185-2707458 GCF_001853355.1 Bactrocera latifrons
TCCGTTCTCTTCACATTTCAACCAATCTTATCGCATCCCCTCAGATCTCGTATCGTCGCATTTCATATTGCCTCTTTAATCCAGTTTCCGAAATATCACCTTTCTTTATCTCATACCGTTTATTCCTTTCCTTTTCAACTCTATTCTTCCCATTCATTTCACCAACCCAATAAATCACGAGAATTCTTACCGGTATCGTTATCCGGCTGATCTCACATTTAGAAAAATTATTTATTTAAGAATTAATGGAACATTTTACTTTGTATCTCTCTGAATTACAAAAACTATTCTATTGTCTTTCGTAGGTAACTCTAATATGTCAACTCTTATTCTCCGGTTGGGCTCACCACAACCACAGCGCTCTCCTGCAATGGAACGGTCCCATGGATCTATATAGTATGACGAATAACAATGCTCTATATAACTAACTCTATTAGCGAGTTATGCAAATAAGGGATGCACAGGCACAGTACAAAATTTTCCCGTGCCCGTATTGTCGAGAATAATAGAATGCTGTCGCTAGCGCATGAATTGAGGAAGACCCAAATCAGTTTCTCAAACGTCGTTCTCAAGCGTTGGGACTCGTCAAACTGACGCAAGAACTGAAGCCGCTTGATCGGCATAATCATCGTATTTTCGTGAATTAGGCTGAGCAACAACATGAAAATGATCTGCATTACTGGTGATGCAGCAATCCATAAGTACTCCATGAGTCACCATTGCATCCCCGATGGTGCGATTTATAGGTCGGCAGCATCATTGGGCCATACTTCTTCCATGATCAATAAGACCGACACGTTACTATGAATGGAAATCGCTACCGCTTAATGATAACTGAATATTTTCGGCCCGAATCGAATGATTGGGACTTGGACAATATGTGGTTCCAGCAGCACGATGCCACAAGCCACACAGAGAATGCCACAATCGATTAATTGAAAATCAAGTTTGATGAACATTTTATCTCACGAAATTGTCCGCCTCCGTCGTGCGCTTTGACGTCATTAGATTATTTTCTGTGGAGCTATGTCTATGCCTACAAGCCAGCGACGATTAATGAACTTCGTACGAATATCGAAAGTGAAATTGCGCTTGAAAAGGGGCGTAAATTTTATTCAGAGTCTGAAATTCTGCAAGTGTTCCCATGATGGCCATGTAAAAGAAGTCGAGCTTCATAATGGAATTGAATGTACTTTCACTGGAATAAAGAATTTCATTGATATTCCAAGTCGTTTTTGTTTTATTTAAAACAAAAAAAACTTTTGCCATGTAA
>NW_017536629.1:2707598-2727152 GCF_001853355.1 Bactrocera latifrons
AAAAAAAAAAAAAAAAAAAAAAAAAAAAAAAAAAAAAAAAAAAAAAAAAAAAAAAAAAAAAAAAAAAAAAAAAAAAAAAAAAAAAAAAACTTATTGGAAACACCGAAAGAAAAAAATAGCATACTGTAGCATATATTAGATGTGTGTAGTCATCATATGACATGATTTAGATAACATAACGTAACATGACATGGATCGATATACATCCATACGAGTATATCATATGATGGTTCATATCTGTAATGTCCTGAACATTTCAGGATGTTTCGTTTGGCATAAATTTCTTGAAAACTGTGTAATATTCTTAGTTGCCTTGAAATATAATATACGATATAATTTTCACCGCTAGTAAGAAGCTTCCTGATCTTTGTCTTCAGAGCACATCAATTGAAATTAGACTATAATAAGTATGAACAAAGCATGTATATAGTAAGTATGAGCATCACTCCAGCTCTTTAGGACTCAATCTAGCTATTATTTTATAAAACAATTCCTGAATAGCACTTACTATTAAATTATTAAGAAGTTTCGCTAGAGAATAATTTTTCATTACGTAGGTATAATAACCAAAAATAATCCATTAAAATTAAGTAAGTGTCGAGAGTCACTTTGAAACCGGCTGAATTCGAATCAGCCACGTTTAAAACAAAAATATAACAATTTTCCTGTATGTGTGTTTTTGTCAGTGAATATTAATTACAGGTCACTGTAATTAAAAGCAGCAAAATTTCCATAAGCCATGGACTCATGTTACGACTACAATTAATTTATGCACATTTCTCTTTGGGTGACTGCAGTCGTTTTGCTGACTTCGTGTCCCAAATGATTCATTGCCACAAGAGCTGAATAAATTAGAAAACTGTACTTGGCGTTGATGAATGTTGTAACTAGGTGAATGTGCGCCAGAAGGTATATTTAATCAAAATAGTGGAATAGGGGTCAAATTGACTAGCTGACCAGAGGAGTTTGTTTAAAATTAGATTTTTATGTTAATTTAGTTTTTCTATCTTGATGGGTTTTATTAATTATGACAACATATGTACCTATACTATTCACGTATTTCTCTTTTTTCTTCTCCTACTTATTTTTTCCAAAACCCTTCACATGCAGTTTCAATGACTTAAAGCTGGATTTGGAGTATCATATATGCACGCCATTTTTGATTTACTGTGACTAATTTATTTTACAAACCGCTAAATCGTTTGGATCCACCAGTAGTTATGGCATGGCTTATGATATCTAATTATTGACATATAAATTCTCGATTTCATTGTAATCTCCACTTTCAACAGTTCTTCAGAGTTAGGTATTAAATTTTGAATAACCTTTAAGTTGAAATTGAAGATTTATTTTATTTTAAATGAAAGAAAATAAAATTGATTAAAAAATAACACAATAAAATAAATAAAAATAAACAAAATAAAAATAAAAGGAAACATTTTTATTGCAATATATAATTAAGATTTTGACTCTCAGAGTTTTATTCATGTAAGTACTAACTTCACACACTGCTATATTGCTCCTACACTTTTAAAGCATTGGGAAAAGGCTTCTATTTTGCTTGCTTCACAGTACGTGCAGGCTCTCTACAAGATTTTCATAATCATCTGCTAATTCTTTCTATAAAACTCCAAATATATAAATAAAAATCCATCCCTCAATTGATTTAAATGACGGTACAAAGGATAAACAGTGAAATAAAAATTGCAAAATGTTAAACAAATTTTATTAAGCTGACAATAAAATAGCTCACTTCGCCATTCTTAGCCCACATAATTGCAAATTGAAGCGAACTTTTTCAGCTCACTGCTTTAATTTAGAGTCTTCTATTACTTCTTATTCGTATGCATTGGTGCATACAAATATTGTACATATTTTTGACTAAGCAATCACCGCCCACGATTAAATGCTACTCAGTGCCACTCAGGTTGCCAACCGCATTACCGAAGAAATGTGCCACTGTGTATTCGGATCATTACCGATTAATTAAAATATCATTTTCGTAGTAGGCCCCACCAAACGTTCTCCCAGCAATCAATTCATGTATGCTTGTATGTATTTACAAAAACAATGAACGAGAAACACAAAGTAAGTCTCTGCGAAGCTGGTTTTCGCACCAATTCAATTAAAGCTGCACTCAATTGCTGCAGAGGGTGTGCGGTGCACAAATTCCGACAGACAAAATTAGCATTGGCAGTAAAATTTACTTTCGTTAAGTGAATTGCAAACAATTTATTTTATTTTCATACGCTATTTAAATTTCATTGGTCCTGTGGCAGCCCATTGGCCAAGAGCACAGGAAAATTATTTATAATCTCTGCATATATTTGTGTTATGTGCTTTAATGTGGGCTTGAATGCCACACAAGTATTACCAAATTTTCGGCAGCAATTTATTCTCAAGTTTTTATGTAATTTTAAGTGTTTTCTTGTTGCACATTACACAAATCCAAAGAATGTTTATTGATTTATTAAACTTCACTCCACACAATGGTGATTATATTCCCACGTGCCAGTATCAGCAGCATAGCATTTGTTTTTTTCATCCAAGCCAGCGCATGGACGGTCACGTTTGCCTACACTTTGTCTATCTTCTCTTGTATTTGGGCATCTTTTGATTACTTTGGTTGGGTTTAATGACTCAATTCTTCGCATGATCGCTGTCATTCAAAGGCAAGTGGGTAATGATTGCTCGCTAATTGATCGTTGTTTATTTAACTTAATTAGCATAATATTTTAATTCTATCGTCCCTTGTAACGTGCCACAAATTTCTCGCATGCGATTTTATTTTTCGAAATTGAAGTTTGAAGATCTTTAAAGCCACTGAAAAGAACTTTGTATGAATTGCATACATATCTAAATGCATAAAGACATTTATGAACGAACACACATACACTTAAATAATTAAATAAATTAGCTTGAAACNACACACATACACTTAAATAATTAAATAAATTAGCTTGAAACTTGCTAAAGTTGCAATTTCCTCCACAACTTTTTTATTTGATCCACAGAGCTTTTGTCTCCACGCTTTAATTGAATTACCAAGTTGCCATGTCAGAAAGAGAGTAGAAAAAGCCAGTTGCACGTTATAAATTATAAACTTTCTAAGCCAATACTGAAAGTACCTAACGAAAAACAACTGCTGACTGGATATATTAAAAACCAAATAGAATTCAATGTTCGAAAAGGCCTTCGTTGATAATTGTTTGTCGCGTTTGTTGTTTGTTTTTGATTGGTCTTATTCAAGGACGGTCAAGAACGCGTAGGCAACGAACCACGTCCAGGGCGGCCATCAATCAACATCAACTGATAATCAACACGTCAATAAAATAAAGGAAGTGGTTTTTGAGAATCGAGGATTAACAGTCAGAGGCCAGGGAAAACCATTTTGAAGGACCATTTGGGTTTAAGAAAAGTGAAATCACGCGTCGTATTAACGTCTATGAGACAATGATTTCCAACTATCAGGATTTCATGAAGTATATTATTATTGGCGATGGATCTATGCGTACGACCCGGAAACAAACGATATATCGACCGAATATCGTGGCCGACGCCGACATTACCACGTCAAAGCTAGTCAAAAATCAAGGCTACGTTGACAGTTTTCTTCAATTATCGAGATGTGGACTACTCCGAATTTTTTCCGACGGGCCAAACTGTAAGCAAGAAATAATATTTAATTGTTACGTGTCATTTATGTAAAGCTATTCGTAAAAATAAGCCTGAATTATGAGCCGATATCTCTTGGTTTTTGCACTACAAAGCGCATCGTCGCATATTGCATTAATTCTTCTTGCGTTTTTCGCCAAATTGTTAACCAAAGTGGTGCCGCAACCATCATTTTAGCCGGATTTGGGTGGCTACTGATTGTTCAGCAAACTCAAGCGATCGCTCCCGGGAAACCATTTTGTGTCAAATGAAGACATTAAACGTGAGGCGCTACGCGCATTGAAGGCAATTCCGGAAATTCACACCTGTTTCGAGGATTGGAAAAAACATTGGCACAAGTGTATTAAGGCCAAAGTGTACTCTGAAGGGGACGTGATAGAATTTGAAGAATAAATTGAGAATTTAAAATTTTGAATTTGCAATTTTTTGCTCAGAGTCTTATCAGTAATATGAGTTTTAATCAAATTCTATTACACCTCAGATATTCTTAAATAAATGATATTTATTTTTAGCATTTCTGGTTTATTCACTATAACAATTTGGCAACGAACAGACTAATTATTAGCGATTTGCTTTAAGTAAAGCTCCGGCAAACATAATAAATATACATACATCAACGAATGGGAACAACATTTCATATTTGGATTAATATGACTTATACTTAACCTTATATATATATATATACCTATCAGCTATTATATCAAGTATGATGTTGTGATGGCTATATAAGAAATGATCCTCTTGAGTAGTATAACATTTCTATTAACCGCTAAGCTGCGAGAGCTAATTTTTCATCCTCTGCTTCCCATTTCATTCCACATATGGTACATGTCTTGTCAAATATATAACTATATAGTACGATATCATATATCTATTTCAGCGAAAGTAATTACATAATTTTGACCACCAAAATAAGTAAATGACTAAAAGAAAGTTTGGATGTAAGTGAGAGAATAATGGTAATGGCTAAAGTTGCACTTTGGATTACATTAATCAAGCGAAGTGTTCAAATAGGCGCAGCTTATATTTGAGTCAGCTCATAATTCTAGATGTAGTACAGACGTATTTGTGAGCTGTTAATGGTGTGAATAATGCAATTAGACAAAGTTTTGGTTAAAATTGCAAATACATTTGTACACAAACATATGTGGCTTTCAAGTGGAATAATAACTGTTGTGTAATAAAGCAGTGTTAATTATGCACGCGTAATGCGAACGCGTTTTCTTATATAATAACATTCTTTTAACTAATGTGTACTAAAAGCTTAAAGAGAAAAATACAGTTTTCCTATGGGTGACAGGGTGCATACTTAAGGATTTGAGAGTCGAAAGAACCCTAACTTTGCTGGCGGTTTCAGGCGATTATAAGAAAGTGTTTTCAAATATTAGTTTTTGAGCAGCGAAATTGCTATATACTGAAGTCCTTAGCTCGTGCAAAGGCATTAAATATTGGAAATTATTTTTTTTATACACAGTAGTCAAATATGACCCAAATAGTTAGAAGTGTAGTGTAGTCAGAGTTCGAACATCCTTTGGAGGCGAAAAATGAATGTTGACACATTCGGTTTTATTTTCCCAGTTACACTTATCAACTGTTACGAAAAAGTCTGTCGGTTTTTTTGCTTTTATATAATATATATCAAAAAAGTGCTTGTTTTCGTTTGTGGCAATTATCAGAATTTTTGATCGCAACTCATGTGGGATGTCATAAGCAAACTACAACAGCTACAACAATTTACGTAAAAATATTAAAAATTTGGACATGCCACAAAATAATTATGTTGAAATATACTAAACTGATACGTTAACTTACTGTGTTATGCGCAGTCATACAAAATTTGCAAGCTCAATTGTTATACTACTATATATGAGCATGTAACCCACACATTTGAGTGTTGAGCAACTGAAGCGACATTAAAACCAAACATTAAGGCTTCATAAAATTCTTGAGAAAAAATGTATTGTGAATAAATAAATACACACTTGCAATTAAAATAATCCAAAAAGAAAAAGAACGGGAGAGAAACATAGCGCGGAGGTGCACAAAAGGAAGCTACAACCGTTTTATATCCATATTTCAAATACAATAAGTGTTAAGAAATACAACTATAAAAGTAATTACAAATGGAGGAAATCTCTCATAACTTTGAATAAGTGATTTTGGTTGCTTTCTTTCCAATACATGTTGCCACTGACACTTTCCAATGTGTGGCATTTATGATTTGGACGACATAAGTTTAATTTTTTATCAAATAATTGATTAACTCAATTTATTATGTAGATTTATTTTATTTAAAGTTAGATTGAATAGCAAGGAGACCTCCTCCTAAGTCTTAAATTCGTATGAATACAAGCTTTCTTCTGCATCTTTAACTCCATTATGGAAAGAAAAGAATCTATTTCTTTATACAAATGTGAACATAAATGTATGTATTGTATATATTGTATGTGAAAATTCAGCGTTAGATGAAATAAAATCAGCCATACATTTAGCTTTTAAAATGAATAAACAAAATCATAGCTTGATCTACTACTAAGACATCGCTGAAGCACCTGAAAGTCCTTACTCGACACTTGGCCTGCCCGATATTGGGAAGTGTCTGCTGCTCAACTGTTTATTATTTGGTTGATCGTTCCCTCTTAAAGGCTTCGTCTCACAAGTTTTTTCAATTGCAAAAATTAAATAAGATAACAATTTTTTAGTGAAATATTAATGTTGTAGTTGTTTGCTGTTTTCCGAATTTGAACCACTGCCTAGCTACAAGTTGAAAATTGCTTTATTAAACTATCAATAAATGATTACAGCATTCAAAGCAGAAGAAAAATTTGAACCAAAAACAAAAGCGACAAAAACAGGTAAATTAAATTCGTCGGAGTGAATAGTTTTTGTCCAGACGAGAATTTAATTTCGCTAACAAATATTGTACTTAAGCTCGAAATAGAACTTTACACCTTAACCATTCACTTGTCAATGTTCTGATTTACCATCCATTACGTTCTCAATAAAAAAACCAAGTGAAAGATTTTAGTAATTCTAAAAATGCAAGTACACTTCTACTTATTCGAATATGATTTTGCAATGGATAATCCGAACGTCTGTATATTAAGCACTTAATCCCCTCTACTGGCCATTCTGGTAGATGCCTGCAGACAATTGAAAAATAAAGCTAACTTTCAATGGGATTTGTAACAGTTGTAGATGTTTGGCAGATAGCGGATATTTAAAACTAAAACGGCACTGAAAACTCTGGTATGGCATTGAGAGTGAAAGGTAAAGTGTACATAAGTTAGTCTGTATAAATATGTGTATGTATGTGTTTCTCAAGTAATTTAAAACAGATTTTATATCACAAGTTATTAACTTGTCTCTTGATATTGTCACCTTAATTTAAATTCGAAAGGTGGACACAAAATCAATTGCACTCTAAGAAAATATTTACGCGCTCGATAATGATATTGCAGAGGAGCGTGAACAAAGCATCTTTTATTATTTCTCATTTTTATTACTGCAATACGCCGCTCTCGTCCTTGTTGGTGAACCCCAGCAGCTACAGAGTGAGGCATTTAAGCAGAATATGTCACTAACTATGAAAATCTCAACGGAGAACATAGCGGATCTACTAAGTACTGCCCAGCTCAATCAGACCACGGAGTTGTCACCGCAGCAGCTCCCCATGTCCGCGTTGATTACGCTCACCGTGTTCTTTGCCGTCATTGTTATCTTCTGCAATAAATTTATGCAATCTGGTTGTAGATGTTGTTGTTGATGTCAGGGGAAATGTATTTGTTACACATAATTTTTAGAAAGGTGTGATATAAGTATAGGAATGTTTGGAAAATATTTCTTTCAAAAACAATGACTTCACCATTGAGCTCGATAATTACCTTACAATTTCACTCGTTTGGCTATGGATTCTTGCTATCGCTTTCACCGACTTTTGCCGTTGGTATATTGGTATTGCGTTTTTTCACGCTTTTAAGCGGGTTCATCATGTGCAGTCGACATGGATGACTATCGATTAGACTTCGGAGTATACTGATGGAGCCACTTTCATCCATTGTTACATGTCGGTGCAAAAGTTCGGGTTACTACGCTTGAACCAGTTTTTTTTTAGAAAGGTTTGATATATATTGTTCCGAATCATCAAATCATGGATAGAAGAAAGTAATACCCTCTTTTGGGCATCGAAAGTGTTTTTTATGACTTTCAACAAGCTCTTGACTTGCAACTAGTGCTATTACAAATAATATTTCATACACTTCGGCATGTTTTATTGTGATCGGATTATGCAAATACATATTACGTATTTAAAAGCTGAAATTCCACGGCCTATATAAATATAACGTAAATAAATATCTATTTTAAAAAGTTAACTGTATATATGTCAAATGTTAATCCCTGATGTAAATTTATGCGCTTTTCGCTGAGAGTTCAATCAAATTGAAATATTTTGCTTCAAAATAAAATTGCTATAAGCAGAAAGGACCTGCAGCACTTGAATAAATATAAGTATATTTATTAGTATATTTGGCATGTTAGATATGCCTATAAATCCATGCATTTTATATGCGCGCAAATAATAAAAAATAAAAAAATAACGCAAGCTTTGCAGCAGCTATAAAATATACTTAGCAAAAATATAAGAGCAATCTATGCTTAAGTAGATTTTACTAGACTTAGCTGTAAGTAAACACTTATGTGCGTACATGCCATTGATTTTAAGAAAACTCTCTTTCAGCATGTGCATACATGTTATCAGCACGTTTAAACACATACACACATCTAAATTTTTACTTCATAAAGCACTCAGAGCATTGAAAAATAGGGTCACTGTTGTTTATGGCTCGTACGTAGTTTTGTGTTATTGGGAAAGTAAATTTATAGTATGTAACATATACATACTATACAATACAAGTACATTCCAACACACATGAGCAAATTTTATGAATTTACGTGGCTCTTAAAAGGAATCTTTCATCATAAGTCTGTAGCGCTGGGCTGTGGTGCTTACTTCAACCTTTAAGAGAAGCTCAATTTGTTATCCATTTTTGTTATTGTTTGTATTTATGTGTATTATTTTGAGGATGATATTTTATGAAAACCCAAAGACCAGTATGAGTGTAAGTAAGTTTCATGTAGAGGTTAATACTTTGTAGGAAGATATGCCGTTAAATATCTACCTGAGATAGGCATTTAATCACAAATAATAGTAATACTATATGTATAAGAATATTTGCAACTTCTCATGATTTAAAAATATTACGTATGCCCAATTATTAAAATTTTTGTAACATTTTCAATTTGCTGCGCTCATACCATTTTGTGGCGCCATCAAACAACATGAAAATTAGGTACAAAGACAATAAACAAATTCGGCCAAACAAATAAAGTGAAATACCTTCAATTCAGGCAAAAATTATAAATGACTTCAGCCCAGGTCATCGCTTTGTCAACTCTCCACTCGTTTCTGGTTTAATATGACTAAACACATATTTACAAAGTTTTGCTTTGAAGCGAAAAATAATACGTCGATTGATGTCTCATAGCAGGGGAAACCACTTGTAACCATCGACACGAAGGCATTTTAATTTTTAATACGAGCCATCTAGGGCAGCATATAGGCGCCGTTATGCACGCGAAGCCAAATTCAATAAGTAGGCGCGTCATCTATTTATAGAGCCAAAAAAGGTGCCTGTTTTTATTTCCATATATTTTGTGCCAACAACAAATACAAATTTTATTAGAGCAGTCAGATAGCGGGGCACGGGCAGAATTTTATTGTTTATTTATGATGGTGTTGCCTAATTCCACGGGAAAATTTCGTATGAAACAGGTGCTGTTTTTTTTTTTTGTCTTTTTTTAAACGACTTCCATTTCCATTTTATTTTAACCAGATTTCTCTTAAATATCTATCTATTAAGAATCTATATACATATTATAGATTGTCTTGGAAACATCTCATTTCGATTCAAATTAATTAATCCGACTACTATCATTATTTAGAAACAACTATTTATTATAGAATTGATTGAGAATTCTACTTACTACATTTCTGAAATTAAAAATGTATTCTGTTCTTCTTTGCAGCTTAACAGCTTCAGTTTTGTTCTTCTTTTCAGAATAACAGTGCAATATTTTACGCTTTTACCGAGTTATGTAAATACATTGTCATGACCAAAGTCATTATCTGTTTGTACAGAACAGCATCCGCACAACAGCAGCGACGACAACAATCAAAAGCAGCGGTGGATCCGGAACAACAGCGTTAGTCGCCATTCATCAAATCTTTTCAGTTACATGAAATATTTGATATTCAAGCAATGAAGCCCAAAATAACAAAATTTTGAATAATATAATAAGAACCAGTATACAGATTGAAATGTGAACGTCACAGCTACCATATATTTTGTCTTGAATTGAATTGATGAATGCGGTTCAGGACGACCTCTTCAGCTGATGAAAAATATTCAAAAAAATCGAGCCACCATCGTTAGCGAATTTAAAGCCAAGATTAGATTATGCACATTTCTCTTCCAGCCCCTGCAGTCGTTAAGGAGCTTTGTGCTCTACATGATACATCAACCCCAAAGGACCAAACAAATTTGAAAATTGTGTCTGGCAGTGATGAACGATTCAAATGAATGAGTTTGTGCCTGAAGATATATTTAATTAAATTAAGGGAATAGGGGTCACACTCACTTGCTGAACAGTAAAGATCGGATAAAATCATATTTTCATGATTAATGAAGTTTTTTGTATTTTAAATACATTAAATTATAGTTATTATGACATACCAGCACTCTACATTTATTTTTACTTTTATTTATTTTTTCTTACTTTTTCTAAGAATCATGGTTCGAAAACAGGAAATTCAGAATAAAGTTAACAGGATAAGCGAGGCCAAAACTAAACAGTGAATCGCGGTTGCTTCCTTTCTTCCTACCAACTTACCTTCCCACAATCTTATCTGCCTTACCGCATTCCCTTTCGTTTCACCGTGCAAACGATTGGATTGAACAAGTGTGCATGGTAAAAGCGGCGAATTCTTGGTGGAGCAACAGTTGGGTTAAGAGAGTGAGTGCAAAATCAGAGAGCGAAAGCTTAGTGTGCTTTGGGGCTTAATTGTATAAGTAGAAATGTAGAGTAAACTAAAAAGTAAGCCACATTTTTTGTCACGAGAATATTTAAAAGCCTGGTGAGACATAAGAATAACATAATAACGTTCTGGTACTTGCTTAGAGGAACACTACTTAAACCACAAATAGAAAGGAGTAAATTAATAATCATAATTATGCATACATAAAATTTCCTTTTGAAGAAATAGGATGAGTGTTTAAAATGTCAACTTTACAAAAGGTGTACACTCAAAATACTAGTAAATAGTCTGGTTACTACTCTTATGATTCATCATTTTTTTATGTCATTTTTTTATATGTCATTGGTTAGTTTATGACTTCATATGCCCACCAAAGAGTTAGTTCTGTAAACAAAGCCCCACTAATTACCGAAAGGATGCCAAACTGGACTATTTTCATGCAGAAGACAAGAAAGTGAGGGTCAATTAGATGGAAAAGAAGAAGGGTTTGGCAAATTGTTCCTATAAACCATAGTAAGGGAAAAGATAAAAACAAATGCCTATGTGTGTATGTATTTGATTGGGACAAACGCGTTTTATACTTTTCAAGAGTCTTCATGTCTTTGGCTAAAGATGGTATGGTGTTATCTCGCTATTGAAAAATCTGGTTGTGTTGGTGCCCATTTTTATGTACTTAACCTCTGCGATTATGACACATTGGAGACATGAAGATATGTTTTCAGAATATTACTCATTTGCCTTTAAACAGTAAATTGTAACTGAATATATGTCCACATGTATGTATGTACAAATAGTGGAAGAGTTTTTAAAAAGCGCTCTAACGAGAGTCACGTCATTCAAAATGCCGTTATAATTATACGCAGTTATGGCGTAAGCATATAATAATAAAAGACCGCAAAGAGAATAATAATTTTGATGGGAGGTTAGATTGTGGGGTTGATCAAAAGTCAGTGAATCTCACTCTTACAGAAATTCGTGTTTTGTGCTACCAAAAATCTCAAAAATTATAGATCATCAGATCCACATCGATCGACGAATAGTTTTGTACTTACAATAAACTTTTAAGTGCGGATGCTGAGTTCGTTCAAAGTATATCTACCGAGATAATTAAATCTCTGTCTAGCAAAAGTTGGACAATTGAGGATGAAGTGACGAGATCATTCCACCTCGCATTCTTTCATACACATGGGTTTGTATGGCGGCTATATGATAAGGCAATCCGATCTGAACAAATTCTTTTGATATTACATTATTTCTATAAACAATAACTCATACCAAATTTCGTGAATATATCTTGTCAAATGTGAAAGTTTTCCATACAAAAACTTGTTCCGATTGATCAGTTTGTATGGCAGTTATATGTTATAATGGTCCGATATCGGCAGTTTCGACAAATGAGCAGCTTATTGAAGGGAAAATTACGTTTAGAAAATTGTAACCCGTATTTTAAAAACTGAAGGACTAGCTCGTATACATATATATGATAGACGGACGGACGGACATGGCTAAATCGACTCAGCTCGATACACTGAACATTTATATATATACTTTATAGAGTCTCCGACCCTTCCTTCTGGGTGTTACAAACTTTGTGACATGGTGTAATGCCTATCTGGCATCGTGTAATGCGTGAACTTTTTCAAATGCACTGAAAATTATTGAAATAAGAATAAAGTGTATTTTTTCCGAATAATTAAACTGGTTTTCATACGAATATTTCACATTATGTATGCAAACATATATGAAATCAAGTTCATATTGTTGCCCGCATATCAATGCAGCTATTTGCTTAGAAATGTAATCTATTTTACATCATGATAATTCTGAATAAATTCAAATTGGATATTTGAGAATTATGTACTCAGTATGCTGTACACCGTCAGTCATACGGTAATACACGCACTCCATCAGTCTCACTGTTACGCAACGAATATACCTGCTGGCTGTATTTGGGTGCTGAGTGTATGTGATAAATAGCATTTTCAGATTAAGTTCATTTGAAATGTGGGCACAAAATAATAAGACATTTGAATTTTAATTTCATGGACAAATTTTTTTTTAGGTTGGTGTAACTCTGAGTGACATCTCTGTGTGTGTAATTGGTGTTTAGTATACGCTTGTCTTTCCAAAGTACATAAAATTAATTCGACGAATTTTTTGATAAGTGAAATTATTCCATAAAACAGTTCCGTTAAATTTTGTATGCGGAATCAAATTTCTGGTGCTGAAATGAAAATTTATTTTAACAATTGTTTCGAGGATTGGAAAAAATATTGGCACATGTGTATTTAAGCCTAGGGGGATAAGATTTTGAAAAATAAATTAAGATTTTCAGAATAACACGGGTCAACACAAAATTTGACCATTACTTTAAAGCAGTAATTTTCCATGTTTTAGGCCGTAATTAGACGAAAAAAAATATATGCCATAAAAAGGTGTGCTTTTTTATGTAGGAAACCGCTTTAACGATATTTTTTAAAATATGTAGTTTAAATTTTTAATTGAAAATGAAATCACTTAAACAAACATTTTTATTAAGTTTTGCTATAATAAATAACTTACAAAAAAATAAAAAAATAAATTAAAAGTGCACACATTTACTCTTTCTTTTATGTTCATAGGTACTATCTCTTAATAAACGCCAAATATAGTATTATTACTATAACTTTTACAAAAGCAAACTTTATACGAAAAAAAAGGTATTTACTTATCGCTTTTGTTCATAATTAATCAGAAAATCATAAATAAACTTTAGGACAATGAACGAAAATTTTTTTGTAGAGTCGTGTAACGAACAAAGTCTTGCCAATTTTTGCTCATCATTTCAAACCAAAATAAATTAGAACGGTTAGCAATATGTCTTCCCACAAATCGAAAAAAATTACCATCAGCTCTACTATCATTATGAGGGTGAAGTATTTGTTAATAAATAGATCTCCTAAATATATTCCATTTATAGTTCTCTGGTCGGAAGTATTTCAGACGCATAAACATATTACATATTTGTGTGTCTCAATTTGAAATTATAGCCGAACTTTTAAGAATTTACTCTTTGACAAAAAATGTATTTACTGCTTACAGTTTTGACCACGACCTAAAAGATGACACGCAATTTTCACCGGTCAATATTAACAGCGACAATTTCAGGAGCAAGAGCAATACAGATATCAAAAATTTGCAATTTCTACACATTGCATGAATTATTTAATTTATCGAGAGAACAGTTCGATGAGCAGATAATTTCTTGTTTTGGGACATCACACCGTTAGACTTTTGTGTGGGAATATGTAAAGTCTAAAGTCTATGCAACGAGTCATCAAAAATTGGATTAAACGGATGAACCATTTGCGACGTAGCAGCGGATACTCTGTAAAAATTTCAAGTAATGTTTCTCTGATTGATAATAAACATTCCTCATTAAGTTTGAAGTTTCGCTATTTTTCTTTAAAAAAAGCAGGGAAAAGCGGTCTTGCTACTCTATTATTATATCTTTATTTTCAACGTTTGTGCCTTTATTATATTCCCGGAAGAGCAATTTTATAGTTTCCGTTAATGTGACTAACAGGATTACATTAACATGCACTTACTTAGGGTTACCTTAAGTGAAAATGACTTTCGTAATATTCTCCTTCCATCAAACTGTCAAAGAAGTATTCAGGGAACATTAAAAATTAATCTGAGCTAACGCATTAAAATTGGCATTAAAGTACTAAAAGCAAATACAAAAAAATTCGCCTTAAGGTGAAGTAATAGCATGTGACGTTTAAAACAGTACTAATGGCAATTGCGGTTGGGGTAAACTTTTAGCGAAGCTGAAGCTGGTTTTGTTGTGTCCGCAGAACAAGGGATAAGTTCAGATCTGTAACGGGTCGTGATGTAATGAAATTTGAAGTAAATTGTTCAAAGTTGTTGAAAGCAGCGATACCCATTCATTCATGGAAAACGATGAGTAACAGTGATTGAAGCAATTGCGTCACCAAAGTTATTCTATATATATATATATAGTTAATAACACGACAAACTCAGAAGGATAATACGCAACGAGAAAAGCAACAAGTAAACAAACAACAAAAGAGAAGAGAAATCGACATATTTCTACCACATTATTGGTTGCTTAGCGTTTGTTGTCAACTTTTGTTCCTTACGTAGGCTCTTTTGTTTATTCACGAGCTTCCCTTAGCTTCTTCCATCGTCGTTTTGTTGGTGGCAGTGAATTTCGACAAAAGAACGATTAATATGAATTATTACAATATAGCAACGCTGTAAGCGCTCAGTTGAGGTCAATTGGTAACAGCAGACATACCCATAATTGCCATAAAAGAAAAACAATTTACTACAAAAAATTGTTTGTTTCTGTTTTTTCCACTGCCGAAGCTGCTTGTTACCGGCTGCCGGTTAAAGTCAAATTTCAAATTGCATTCTGCCTCGTCGTCAGCGAGTCGATCGCTCACCCTGTATGAATGGCGGATAGCCAAGAGTTATATTGCTTTGCCTTCAGTGTAATGGATGTGTTATAAGAAGAAGAAGCAAATTTAGAAGTAAATTGCTCGGTCGAACGTTACTCATTCGACGCGTACTCCGATAATTTCAGTTTTTAGTAACGGATTCAGCGTTAAATTCTAATTCAATTTTTTCGTTTATGTCTTTTTGAATACTTTTAATTGGATGTGTATGTGGATTTATATAGTGAGTAAAAGTTCTGGATAATCTCAATGCAGTCGGAGTCAATGGATGATAATGATGACAATGATAATACCAATTTAGCTAAGAAAAATATTTGAAATCATCTTTTCGGCGTCACGTAGGTAGTTGACTATGTATATGCTTCGGGTGCTTCTGGTGCTTTTGGTTATTTTGCTGCATTTATCGCAGTCATTAGCACAGATTTTGGCTATCGTCAGACATTGATGGGAACAATTTTGGAAATCTGTACTTTATTTCAACATCTTTGAGACTGTAATTTCAAAGATAAGCCCAGAGTTCGTTAACATGCAAATTATATAACAATAACAACAATTTAAAGAAGTGTTTGTATAGCAAATGTGATCATCTAAACTTCCAATGTTAGTAATATATGGAAAAATATTTTCCTGCTGATTAAATTTTAGCAGTCTTCTAAATTTTTGATAAAAGGAATTTATCTTTTCAAATATAGGCTGCGGTTTCGTCTCAGATAAGACCAATTTTCGTTGACTCGAATCGAATCGGAATTGCCTCCATAGACTTTAGACTTGACTTATACCCACAGGAAAAAGTCTTACGGTGTGATATCTTTGATCGGCCCAAAACGTGAAATTTTCTGCTCCAAGAAATGAGTTTGGAAAAGTAACTCCACTTGGATCACTCGTTACTACATCTCATAATAAGTACTTGCTTGAAAAAATATGTGGACATAAGCCCACATGCACACTAACTCATATAATTAAATAAATTTGTTCGAAGCGTGTCCCTTGTATACTTTCAATTGATTCTCTGCCTTTCCTTCTTTTTATTTCATTTTAAAGCTTCTGCTTCTACGCTTCAATCGAATTACCTATAACTAAGATAAAAAAAAGTTGTGTAGAAAGTAAAGAGGAAGGCAGTGGCACTAAGCCTGCTTGCAATACATTATAATATAGCCAACACTGGGAATACCGCAAGTACTCCGAAGTTGCGATTTACTCGCTGGAAACTTTAACAACGAAAGTGAATTTTAATTACCACTAATATTATTCTAATAATTTAATTTTAAGGATGAGGAAGCTGCTCATCAGTGACAGCTTCGTCGAATTCTCAGGAAAATCCGTTTTATGAATGCCAGTGGGTGCGTACTTTCTTCCGCTATGTTCAACATTTTTACGCAAATTTGCAATTAAGATATTTTAACAATTATAAATGAGCGTCCTAAGGAAATTTTGAAGTTCTTTTTGCATAGTTTTAATTGAAGGTGAGACCAATTTCCACAAGGAAATTTTATTAATCCGCACGGGCTTGGTAACTTAGCTTCCGGCGAGTGGCTGAGTGGAATAAATAACAACTAATTAAGAAATTCGAAAGCAAAATTGCGTTTGTTAAATTGCAATTTATAGAAACTTTTCATTCCCTTTAGGTGCATTTGGAAATTTTATGCACGAGCGGTAAAATTGTAGTGCAATATTTCACAAACTTATTGTTTAAGCTCGTAAAAAGAAAACTAGTAATTGGTCAATCAAATAGTTAAACAACAAGCAGCTGATTTCCACTTAAAAATTATTGTCTCTGGGCTTTTCTGTCAACAATGTAACACAATGTCTGCTTCAAAGTAGCCGACGGATCAGTGCGGGGCAACGGAAGGCAAAAGAAGAATTAATTTTTTCAATGTTTTGTCTGTTGGAAAGGTCTTAGTGTCACACAAAATATTGGTAGAGAATATGAGAAATAGATTGTATGAGGGTTATCTTTTATATTTCGGGATTAGAGAAGAAAAATAAATATTAATCATCGTCAATCGCTTCATTGAAAAAAAAGTCGAACGAAAAAAGAAATGCAAAGCAACGTTAATATAATTACAAGTGCTTTGGGTATGATTAAGAGGAAAGAATTTTTCGAATTGAATTAAAATACCTGCACAGAGTGTTATACTTTAACCTCTCTCCTTGTATGTGCCATTTTAGCTTTTCGGCGAATTTTTCACTCAAAGGGAAATTATCTCTAGGAAAACTGTCGTTATATTATTGTCACACAATGAATGAATTAAGATCAATTGCGGTTCAAAAATACAATCACACATACATATATATGTACCTACAATAAATAGAAATATGTACAATTATGTACAGCTGTAACTGTTGGCACCGATACCAATTAGTGGCCATGCCAGAAAATCGCCAACGGTCACCAAATATATATATAGAATTAATTAGATTTTGCGACACCCTTGCTCTATATGAATTGAAATTCGATATCATTTTGTGTATGTAGGTATGTGTATCATGCAATTACATACACCGATATCTCACTTTGCGGTTACTCTTGTCTCTTTGGTTAAATTGAGCTTCGAATGGAAAATGGGTGGCCTTTGCTGTTCACTGTAGGTGGCAATGTTTGAGTCTCGGAATTGGTAAGTATACTCAGAAATATATTCATTCATGCTAGACACAAGCCGTATGGTGTTGTTTCATTCCCCGATTGTCTGCTGAAAAAAAAAGACAAACATCTAAATATAATGTAGGATGCTATACATAGTCTGTAGTACTATTTATAAAACATTCGTTGCCGCTCGTTTAAGATGCGGCTCACTTTCCAGTTACTAGCATTAATAAATGCCACTTTATTCGCTTCCATAAACATTTTCTTAAACCGCCTACATTTGATATTAGCTCAGCTTATTGAGTTTACAACTGGTTGTGTATACGCCCTGTCAACCTTGATCACATGAAATAAATATTTAAGCATTTAAATAGATTTTTTTTTAATATAATCGTATAACGCAAAAGTACAAAATGGAAATTTCTCATTTACTTTAAAATGCAAATAAAAACTGGCAGAACAATTTTTGCAACAAGAAAACTTTTATAATATGTAAAGTGGTGACAAATTGGCCTACCAAACTGTAAACGAAGTGAACAAATTTCTTAAGAAATAACTTATTGTGACAACATAAATAAACATTCAAGTTAAAAAAAAAAGAAAAAAGAAAAAAAAAAAACCTAAAAGGAATATGAATAGAGTACATTCGCTTGGATGACAAAAATAAGCTAGAACGATAGCATGGAGAAATGCTAAAAATAAAGTGACCGTCATAGGAAAATGGTAACAGTAAGACAAATTCAATTTCAGTTTTGACGAAGTGTAGTGTTTTGTTTACTTTTGGAGCAACACGGTTGTGACTGTCACTTGACCGGACATTCGCCCACTTGAAAGGCACAACGTGGGACATTTAAACATAAATTTATAGGGCAATAGATACATACGATTATATACTTGAGTGTTTCTTCCTAGTACAACAAATAAGTATTATGTTACATACGATGTCAGACCTTTGTAAATATATGTATGTATATATTTTAGGTGCTTTTGACTATGTTGAAATTGGCCATCAATGTCAAGGCAAATGTTGACATTCATTGTAGAAATGTTGTTTATTATGAAAATTGCCTTGTTAGTGATATAAAGTTACTTGTTGTTGCTGGTAGAGTTTACGTTTTTGTCGGTGAAGATTTTAAGGAAATTGCTTTAAAAATACTTAAGTACGCAAAAAATACACACTTGGAAAGGTTAACAAATTCGGTGACATATATACGTACACTAGCGGATCCGGACACACGTTGCTGTGGTATACATTTCATACTATTATTCATGTCATAAACTATTGAATACAGTAAACATTTTATTTACGAAAAAGGTCGTTTTTATCGGTAAAGGAATCCAAAGGATTGTAGTTGAGATTTAATTTTGAATAAGTTCAATCAAATAAATTATATTGGAAAAAATAACGAATTGAAGGCTGCTTTCTCAATGTTTGGTTACCAGTCTTTCTGTCTAGTTAATAGAGTTGTCCGTTTAATAGAGCTTTCATTGTATTTTTTATTTATGAGTGTTTTTCACCATACTATCTTCTAAGTTGGCTCGAACTGGATACAGTGTGCCAAATTTTACTAAAATCGGTTCAGTAGTTTAGGAGGCCATCGCGGACAAACAACGTGACACGTGATTTTTATACTCTCGCAACAATGTTGCTAAAGAGAGTATTATAGTTTTGTTCACATAACGGTTGTTTGTAAGTCCTAAAACTAAAAGAGTCAGATATAGGGTTATATATACCA
>NW_017536629.1:2727382-2735084 GCF_001853355.1 Bactrocera latifrons
TTTAATTTTTTATTTTTTTATTTTTTTTTTTCATTTAACTATTTACATTTGCAATTAATTGTAGTAATGTTTCCAAGCCTTAGCTACTAAAATTGCTTACATAACTACAAATATTTGCATACTGCTGTAATTATTTGTAATTCATCCAAATATTACATAATTTGTCTTTTACCCATTTAAATTCAATAAAAGTATTATTTTTTGTTATTTTTAATGTAGTTAGTATTTTCATATTTTTTAATATTTTCATTAGCTTTTCTTTAGTAAATAACTAGCTTAATTACTGAATTTCAATATACATTACTTAGCTGTAATTAGTAATTAGTTAATTTAATTTTATACTACAAGTATAAATACAACTTACACACAAATGTTAACTTGGCGCCACGTTGCTGACGTTTCTGCGTCTTTAATCGGTTTTCATATGGAAATACATACATATATATATAAGTATATATATTTATACGGATATAGATTTACATGCTTATGTTCTGCTGCTATGTATGCACTATATATGTRTATGTATGGTATGTGGTTAGATGCGTTATATGTGTATGTACATATATGTATGYATGTAGACATGCATGTATGCGTGGTTGTACGGCGTGTATGCATTAAGTTGACAGTTGCAACGGTTTGAGCTGTGATAGTGCAACAATGTGTTGTATGGGAGGTGGTGAAGGAAACTAACTAACTAAAAAAAGATAAAGTATATATAAATATATGAAGGAATAATATCAAATAAAATATAAAAAAAAATAAATAAATATAAGGAACAAAATAGCAATGAATCAAATTACACCATTTCTCAAGTTGTTATTTTTGTTAATTGTTCCGAGAAATTTACCCCTATTAAAATTAACCACCTTTTGAGATCTCAATTAACAGTATTAACATGTCTACCGATGCATAATTTCCTGGACCCCCCGTTAAGTGTTCCGATGACAGCTAACTTGTTGCTTTCCACCCAAATGATAATTGCTTCTTCCATATAATCGCTACAAAAACAAAATCTCAATTGACTGCGACTGAGCAAAGTGTAGTATAACTCTAAGAAGGATGTAAAGTATACTCTCCATCCTGGCCTATAAATGTTTGCTTTGCTCTCTAATTCACAATTTATTAAACTAAACTAACGTCACTGGGCAACTTATCCTTAAATATACTCAAAACCCTGTCGCACATTATGTTTAAAATAAAATATATTGCTTAAAAATGTCCCAGCTATGACAAAAATATATTATTGAAATATATATCCATCTGTTTATCAAGATTTTCGCGGTCAATTTAATAACAATTTATAGTTCCTCCATCCGAATTCAGCTCATCACAAAAAAGGTCGCGCTCGCTATTTATTTCATTTCGTTTCATATTAATGATTGTGCAGGAGCGATCTCTCCATATCCTTTCTCGTGTAAAGTTTTGGTGTAGTATAAACCTGTGTATATGTCATGTTGAAAATTCTGGCAAACTTTGTCAATAATCCATTGGGAGCTAGCTGCATAAATGCGAAAAGTTTTAACCGTTAGATGTTGCAGAAAACATCAACAGATTTTCGCAAAGGGATGTGGTAATAAATTGATGGGACAGATGATAACTGTAAGTGGGGCAGCGATTAATTTAAATACATTTGTAAGTTTTGATGGTTTGGATAAGGCTTATGGATATGTTTCATTTTAATAATTTTAAATAGCTGCAATTTATCATAAGAGGGACATAAATTTAATTTTTCATAGAATAATTGATTAGCCCTTAATGTTATGATACTTTACAAAATTGCTTAAAACTTGTGGAAAGAAAACCTCCAGTGATCAAAAAATCATTGAAAAATTTTTAACATAATAGCAAAATATAAAAGAAAAGAAACATTTTATCTATAATTGACTTTGATTGAAAATATTGCCAATGTATGGGGTATACAGTTGGAATTCAGATAGAATTCTTTCTCGACAATAGTAATTCTCTATATCAAAAATGGGTTGAATTGGGTCAATAGTCCTGAGCCCCCATATACTTAATATAAACATTTTCTAAATTTAAGGTGTCTTTATGCTGAATACACCGGTCAGTATTTGAGATATCTCAATGAACATTACATAACATGTTTTACTCATAACAATACTATTACCTGGATTTTCGTACATCCACTTGACTTTGTTCCATATGATACGTAATTGTAAGTAAGGTACCTTAGTGAAATCCAGAAAACATACTCCATTGTTTGTCAAAAATTTTATTTGCGTAAAAAAAAAAATAGTTGCAATTGGCATTGCTGGATTGAATGCTGTGCTGCCGTGATTTCATGTTCAAATATTTGCCTCTCAATCAACACAGCACAATAGAATCGTATCAAAGTGTTCATTGTTCAAATATTCAATGACTGTTTACAGTGCAGGAATTTTATTTATTTTGTATTTGTAATCAGTTGTATACATAGTATGTATCGTCACCTAAAATGCAAACACACATCGATTTTCATAAGTTTTCTGGTGAAGAAAAAGACGGTATAAAGGGGAAAGTATTTTTATTGAAAAAAAAAAAAATAAAAATAAAATTAAATTTGGTTGCAACTTGGTGATACATATATTGAAATGACAGAAACTGAAAATAATGAAACATATACTATATATTGTAGTGCATCATTTTTTATTACGTTTTGATGATACGTTGTTTTGCAGTTTACCTGACGATATACAAATGTATATGTATAGCACACTTCAGTCTGAATAAGTTTATTTTCATATTTTGACTATAATCAGCAAACGTGATGGCAGTAAAAATTCAATTATTGTTAGAAGCATCAAGTCAGCGTCATTTGTTTACTTGAGAGACATCGCAGATTTCTTGAATTTGCACATTTGAGTCAAATAGACAATGGGGCAGGTGAGTATTTAATTAATTGCCTCGAAAAGGTAATCAGTAAAGCAATTAAATTGACTTTTTGATAACTTTGGCCACAGACTGGCAATTGAGTTGTACGCTAACAAGTGCTTTATATAACTTTATTATATGGATTTGATTGGTAAAATCAAATGTATTTGTCCTGTTATGCAATTTATTGTTATTTGAGTTAGTAATATTTGTCTTTGTAAGAGTTTAATTTAGTTAAAAAGTATTTTGTAGAAGCTCCACATTAAGCTTCTGACATTGACCAATCAATTTACTTCTTAACAGTGCATAACACTTGCAGTAACAGTAGAAGATTTTTGTAATTCTAACAATGCAAGAACACAAGTTTATTTGAGCATATGGGTTTGCACTTTGAAGTTGTATAATTGAGCAAATGTTAATGAAAGCAACTGTATCTAAACGCTTAATCTCTTTAGCACGACATTCTCGTACTTGGTCGGTGACCGTAACTCCATGTATGTTTATGTTGAAGTTAAAGCCACAATGGGTCTACACATAGAGAATATTTGAAAGTAAGCAAATACTGAGTGATAGAGAGAGCTTGAAAGGAACAGTCTAAAGTACATCTTGTTATACACTTGCATCAACTTGTGGATCGAGGCGTCTTATACAAAATAATAGTTGGAAAGTGAGCTTTTATAATGTTTGCATATTTATTTATCTGCTGATCGAGTTCAGAACTGAATTGCTGCATAAAGTTAAAGATAAGTAGAATCACAAAAGCACAGAACAGACACAGAGACGTATATATTGATTTGAATTCCTCATATTCCAATATGTAAATTAGAGTGGACTGATTTATAGGGAACCAAAAAATTGATTTCTCAAAAATTCACTAAACTACACTAAAAGATCAACTTTATCTCAAAACTCGCTAGCTCGAAAAAGGTTTTAGACCCATTGTCTCTCAGACAAAGTTGTTCAGAATAAACCGTAGAACATTACCCACCTACGCGATTTTTCTAGAAAAAAAAACTCTAATGTGTACGTAATGTCAAAATATGCAAGAAAAAAATCAAAGTAAATTACTGAGATAAAAACATAATTTAATCAATTTAAATTATCATAATAGCTTAGTGTTATTTGATTCACAATATCACGGATTTAGACAATACTTAGCATGAACTTTTTGTGTTATACTAATATCCGCTTGTATGCCAATACTTTGCTGTTTGAAATGCTTAATTCCTATCTTATCAACTATATACCCATATTTTGTATTGCAAGCACGTTCTTATCTGTAATATATATGCAAATGGAAATATTGACGTTTGTTTGTAGGCAGAATGCAGTACTGAAATCAGCAAAGGTGAAATATGTACATAAATACACATATTGGATATTAGAAACATTTGTATTTATTGTATATGAATTTAAGCCGATTGTGCAGCAACCAGCCATAACAACATATGTGGAATATTATAAACAAACGGATAAAGTCCCAATACTGTTGTGTGAACGTTTGGTATATGTGTGAAAGTGCTCGTGCGTTTGAATATTAATGCTTTCGCGATTTAGCCGAGTGTAGGGTTAGCAAATTTATAACCCAATGAGTAAGCCTCCAGAAATAACTACAAATGCTTCCAGATAAGGCATTGTCTACATGAGTACCAGGTTGTGCGGCTTCAGTAACCAATTTAAATGTAATTGAATTTCGCTAAACTTATTATATCTGCGCGCCATTTGTAAATTTGTAAATTTGTTGAAGCTTAAATTTAATTTCGTCTAATAATGTGTCTATTATCAACCGCAATTCTATTTGTAACCTATCTTTATAGTGTCAAATTGTATTTGCAAAAATTATTTACACTTGCGTGCATTAGAGTGCCAGTGCACATGAGCGTAAAAATATATTTGCTGCTTAATTTAATATTATTATTTCCAAAATAGGTTCAATTAATGTAAGTTAAATATAACGTACACACGCATAGAGTGTGTACGTGTAATCAAATGATGTTCTCCGCGGCGTATACGTAACCTGCACATTGAGGCTGACTTGCTTACAAATTCATTTAGTACGCTGAAACGTGGTTTTTGGCTGGATATTATAATTAGTGAAGTAAAAAAATGTACACACTTTTGCAACTTCTTGAAATAACGAAATTTGTACTAAACGCAATGTGATTATTTTTTTTTTATTTTTCAGATGTTAAAAAACAAGGCAACGAGGACACGGTTTTTTTTCTTTTTTTTTTGTTTTGTCTTTGCATGAAGATTCTTTAGCAAACTTTCGCCGCTGCGTTGCCCATCTCGCCATTCTATGTGCTCAGTCTAAAATTAGTATAATTTGATTGTCAGATATCATTTGTCTACGTCTTTTAATAGAAACTATCAAAGTAGTAAATATATTTAGGATCCACCTAGTAGCACTTAAAAATATTAAATTTCCCATAGACATTTCAAATATTTAGAAATTGCTTTTTCTTATGACTTTGCTAAGCGCCTGTTGCGCCACCAAACAATGTGAAAAAAAAAACATTGCCAAAAATTCAGATAAACAAGCAAGGCAAAATACCTTTATTCCTCCAACGGATTGCTAATCCTTCTAAACCACGACTTTGCTTTGCAACCCTCCACTCGGTTCCGGTTTAATATGTCTAAACAAATATTTACATAATTTTGTGTTGGCGTCGAGAACAACACGCCCTACCAAGTCAATTAATGTCGCATAAAGCAGCAGCAACCGCTTGCCACAGCACTCTGTATAGGAACTTTGCACTCATGATGTGGGAAGCGTGTTGGTACCTTTATGCACGCGAAGCCAAACTCAATAAATGGGCGTGTAACCTATTCGAACAGTCTACACAAGTTGGTGCTGTAAAGGCTTCTCCCTTGCAGGCACCTGTGCCATCAACAAATAAAATTTCTACTTTAGCAGACAGACAACTGGATTGGGGCAGCATGTGATTGGATATTTTGTTTGAGTTTTCGAATCATATTTCGATGTCAACATATATAAAAAGGTGTAGCCCTTCTTAACTATATCGCAGATTTTCATGAATTTATTGGAACTCATTTTATATTTTTCGTACTGAGAAAATTGAACCGATTTATAAAATCATGTTTTTCAAAGTCTGTAATTTTTTTTCTTTGGTGCATATTCTTCTTTTATATCGACTACTTCGATATGAAAAAAAAAATTTAATCAAACATATTTACTTTCATACTTTTTCGTATGCATTTCATTATTTCCTCATACAACAGTTACCAGCGCGCGACTTTCTCCTTTGCTGGGCGCCATTCCAAACGCAATGTTTGCGACTGTATATGATAGCGAAACCATAATCTCAACTGTTCAAAAATGTGTTCATATTCGATGTGCTGTATTACTTACCGACCTGCATCAATCCGTTGCTGTACAACATTGTAAGAGAAAATTTTGTGATGATTTCCTTGCAAGCGAGCAGAAATATTAAACATGCAAAATTGTATGCTATCTCTATTATCCTTCACAAGTAACTCTAGCTCGTCAATTCGGATCCCCAGCCGCTCTCAGAGTCCAAGTACCCTGCAGCGATAGAGCGGGTCTATATGATGGTATCCCAATATTGATAAATATTTAATAATAACATTCATTCCAAAGAGAAAGTAATCCACCTGTTGAATATCAAAATAGTCGATTCTGAAAAAACTGGGTCTGCAAGTTTGAGCAATCAAGGAGTGTTTTAAAACAAATGTTGGTGGTAATATATATCGTATATTTCATTTTTGTTATTATAAAATAGATTTTATAATTTTTCTCTATCACATAATATTCGTGACCTAGTAAACAATGGAAATTGATTCCTCAACACTAAGTATCAACCCTTAATTAAACTTAATTCTTTTTATATAAATCAAAGTAAATTTTAATTTCATAGAGATATGCATATAAATTAAAAGCTGTCTGGATAGTTCGTTGGTATGACGCCTGTCTGAAAGTGTATTTAAGAGTTCCTAAAGTTATATCCAATTAGCTAAATATCGGAATATGAATACTATACGGTACGAATTGGAGCCCCTCTTTATTTTTGCAGCCTCATAAAGATTAGTAAAAGGAATCCCGCCAAATTTCATTATATTAAATACTCTGGAATGAAAGCTAATGCGCCTAGATATTAATACTGTGGAGTGGAGATTTAAAAGTGTGCTTGAACTCGATAGTTCAGAGACTTGATGAGAAATACTTCTTTCAGTTGCTATGTATGAACAGCATTTTGATTTTGTTTCCTTATTTATAATCACTATATATGTAGAAATCTTACTTCGGTTAATAAAACTCTCAAAAATATTTACAACTTTCGGTTCATTAGGTTATAAGCGCTTTGTTTTCTATAAACTTGTGTCGAAAAAAAATTGTTTACATATATAGTCTTAAAATATATGAGCAGACGTCTGCACGTGGCTTGCTTAATTATGCATGTGAAATTGATGCAACGTGGGAGCACAGACAATGGTTACGACACGACCTGTTGGCCTGTTGACTTTTGCCGACCAGCTTGTCGATATCCGTGATTGATAGATAGGTGATTGCAAAGGTTTGGCTGTAATTAGAGATTGTTAACTTTTTTCTGTGATACATATGTTGATAAGAATAATTTGAATTAATTAAGGTCTATTACTGTATCTAATCGAAGTCCAATCCAGCCTTAACTATGAGAAACATTCTTTAGTACTTTGGAAAATATTAAGCTCTTGCTCATATAAGAACATTGTTCATTACCGAGTTATGATGAGAGGTTAATTTTCTAATTTACAATCGAAAACTCTTTTTATAATCCGAGCTCGAAAAATTTATAAAGTAGCTTTAATA
>NW_017536629.1:2735929-2746841 GCF_001853355.1 Bactrocera latifrons
GCTAAACTTATTATATCTGCTCGGCATTTGTAAATTTGTCGAAGCGTATACTGAGTCTCGTGTAGTTGCGTGATGATTACATACAACATTTCTATTGGTAACCTCTCTTTATAGGGCCAAATTGTATTTGCATAAATTATTTACACTTGCATGCATTAGAGTGCCAGTTTACACACATGCTGGTTGACATGTTCATGCCTGTTTGTGTGCACATGAGCGTCAAAATTTGTGTGCATGCCTCATTTAACATTATTATTTCCAAAACAGGTTCAATTACTTTCAATTACTGCAAATTAAATATTACGTACACTCGAATAGAGTGTGAACGTGGAATCAATTGATGTACTCCAGGACGTATACATAACCTGCACAATGAGGCTGACTTGCTTACAAATTAATTTAGCACGCGGAAACTTGGCTTTCGTCACGAAATTTCAATTAAGAAAGTAGAAAATTTGCAGCTCCTTGAAATAACGAAATCTATACTAATCGAAAATTCATTATCTTATTTTTCAGATGATATAAAAGTAGAAATCATGGCAACGAGGACAAGGTCTTCCAAGTTCTACAATGTCAACCATTTTTTTTTTTTACTCCGCCGATCACTACATTTTTATGATTTCTGTAATCATCAACCTTGAGACACTGTTGCATTTTCTGGGTAGCATTTCTTCCTAATTACAATTACGGTTTTAAACAAATTAATTATAGAAGAATAATACGGTTCCCGGTAGTAACAGTCCAATAAAATAGCATAAGTATACAAATTCATTCGCCGCATTATTACTTAACTTAAAGACGTTAATATGCTTAGTTATTGTTCTTCAGTAGGATTAATAATATTCATAACTACTTCAACGTATTTCAATACGATTCGTATTTTAATATATTTAATTAAATTTCGTAAATGTACAGACGAATACTTCATTTTTCTTTAATATGTTTAATATAATGATATACATTGTTAAAAAAAGCACCCGGAATTCCAAAAGGTCTTTATAAAAAGTATCGAGGACTTATGTGTATTACATTTGGTGGGCATTACTTTGAAGGCAACAAAAAAAGTATTGATGAATAATTAAACATTTTGTCTTTCTTACAATTTTCGGGTATTTTTTTTTTTTGACAAAACAACATAGATAGATAAATGTGGGTGCGGAATCATCTATATGCTTCTTTTTGCTATCGATTCATTCCTCTCTTTTGTTTATTTTTGTGGAATTTCATTAGGTTTTACAGGTTTTCGCTCTTCTGCGCAGAAAAATTATGAAAAAAGGAGACTAAAAGCATATGGTACAGGATTAGTAGTGATAAAAGTCGAGTTAAGGCCTTTAGTTTTGATAGAAATTATAATTGATAAAATACTGAAAAAATTGGTGATAAATAGTGTGGAAATTTGATATATTTCATCTTTAGTGTTTGTGCTGAAAGTTTATGAAAGATTTGCCAAAACAACGAAAATTTAATTAATTACTTGCTGCTACTACCAAGCCGAAGAGAAAAACGTAGTCGTGCACAAATTACAATTCTCCCATGGCATGCCATGTAATAATGTTAAGAATATTATTTCAGTGGTGGCGCAAAAATTCAACTAGGGAAACTCCTAATTAACTCATTTATTTTAAGGGCATCACCACAAATTGCTCACTTTGAGTTATTACCATCTTAACTGGAGGATGCACTTTTATTAATCAGCTTTAAACGCCATTCGAGTTTAAAGTGCTTCACATAATTCTTGGTCATGCCGAGTGCTGTGGCAAAAAAATGCTAAAATACCGCATGGATGAAAATTTGAAGCATTAAAGGAAATAATCCAGCTCCAAAAGAATTTTCTGGAAAACAATTAGTAATAACGGCAAAGCGCTGGAGTTTTATTGCTTTTTCTAAGAATTTTTATAAGGGCCTATTGCACCACCAAACGACGGGAAAACAAACAAACAAATAAAACCATTGTCAAAAATTCAGATAAATAAGTAGAGCGAAATGCCTTCAGCCATCCAACGGTTTGCTAACCCTTCTAGCCCAGACCATTGCCAATTGCCCTCCACTCGTTTCCGGTTTAATATGTCTAAACAAATATTTACAAAATTTGGGTTGGCGTCGAAAACAATACGTCCTAAAAAGTCAATTAACTTCATATAAAGCAGCAGCAAAAGCTTGCCACAGCACTCTGTGTAGGAACTGTGCAGTTATGTGGGAAGTCTGTAGGCCTTTTAATTCACGCGGAGCCAAATTCAAGAACTGTGTAGAACATGAACAGTCATGAACGGAGATAGTATTTCGGTGTCAACATTAAAACCACAAAAAGTAACAGGTACGTGGCTATTAGCGCATTTATTGAGATTTTATGAATTTATTGGAACCTATTTTAAATTTTTCGTACTGTGAAAATTCAGTCGATATATGATGTCATGTTTGTAAATTTTTTTAATTTGCTGCTGATGCTTCTTTTACATTGCTACGTAACAAAAATTATTTTTATCATGTACAAGTATATTTATTCTGATATTTTTTTTTTTTTTGTTTTTAACGCAATACGCAACATTTATAAATATTTTCATCATTTCCATATACAACAGTGGCCATCACCGTGGCTTTCTTCTTCTGCTGGACGCCATTCCACGCGCTGTCTGTGTATGACTACGAAATTTGAATCGCAACTGTTCAAGAGTGTATTCCCGATTTCATTTCCGATGTGCTGTATTACCTGTCGACTTGCATAAATCCGTTGATGTACAATATTGTGAGAGAAATTTTTGTGATGCTTTCATGCCAAGTGAGCAGAAATATTATCGTTACAAAACTTTACAATAAAGATATGGGTTTTTTTCTATTAAATATAAATATATTCTTGATTGCACAATTTTTGAAAGTAATATTACAAAAAACAAAAAAATTTTTTTTATTATAGTTAGAAATTAAAGAACCTTCTTTATAAAACTATTGATAGATGCTGCACATTTATGGTAAAACCACATTTTGGAATAAATGGAAGTAATAACTATGCATTGGGCAACATTTATACATTTCATGTTCTACAGTACGTATAGGTTCTGGAGAAAATTTTGGATAATTCAAGGTAATGAGCGCTTATTAATTCTCTTCAGCCTGTATATTTCATATTTGTTGCTTTACTAGAAAACAGTTTTTATGAAATAAAAAGTTCATGATAATTTTTCCACCAGATTTTCTACCTATCTTTCGTTATCACTGAATATTCGGAACTTAATAAATATTCGAAAGGTATTCTTAATAATCCCATTAAGTCAATGGACCAAGCATCAACGCTTAAATTTTTCGCTCAAAATTTTTCTAATATAAATCAAATTAAATACAGATATGCACATAAATTAAAAGCTGTCTGCAGAGTTCTTTGGAATGACGCCTGTCTCGCGGACGACTGGTCAGTTGTTCGAATGAAAGTGTAGTTAAGAATTGCTAAAGTTATACCCAACTAGCTAAATATCGGTTATGGTAACTGAAAACTACGTAGAACGAGGGGGGGATTTTTTTTTTTGTTTTTTTTTTTTTTGTTTTTTGTAGCCTTATAAAGCTTGTGTAAGGGAGCATTCTTCCCGAATTATCACCAAATTTTGTAATATCATATTAAAAATCTTGGACCGACTGGCAATGTGCACAGTTATTAAAAGTGTGAAGTAGAAATTTAAAGTTTGCCTAAACTCTATAGTTCATAAATTTGAAGAATAATATTTCTTTCAGTATTTCAGTTTTTGAGTACGAAAATCAGTCTTGCTGTTCTTCAATTTATAGTCATTATAAATGGAGAATACCGTACTTCGGATAATAAAACTTTCACGAAAGTTTAAAACTTTTGATTCACTAGGTTATAAGCGCTTTGTTTACAATAAACCTATGTCGATAAATATAAAAAAAGTATGTGAGCAGACGTCTGCGCGTGGTTCGCTTAGTTATGTATGTATATGAAATTGCTGAAACGTGAGAGCACAGACACTGGTTGCGACACGACCTGTTGACTTTTGCCGACCAGCTTGTTGATAACCGTGATTGATAGCGAAGTTTGGCTGTATTAGCGAGATATAATTAGAGATTAATATTCGGAATCAGAGTTGAAAATTCTTTCCATAACTGTATCTCGAAATATTTAGAAGTGCTTGTAAATTTATAAAAAACGTTATGAAGTTTAACTTAAGTAAAATAATTTTTTGGAAGATGCTTTCGAATGAATTATTCAAACAATAATGTAAAATCTATATCAATAGATTGTAAGAGAACTTAATGCTTTTGATTTGCGATTCCAAGTTGGAAAAAATCCAAAAGGATTAATGAATATTCATAATATTGCTAACCTCAGGGCTAAACACATTTGTATTCACATGTGCAAAGTTTAGTAATAAATATTGGTTGAATGAATTTCGAAAGAAAATCGCAAATTGTGCAAGCGCTTTTGATTGCTTTAAGTAATTTCGTGAATTAAAGCATCGCGGTCATAAAGCGTAGCAAATAAGTTCGAGCCACAACTTGGCTTGTTCACAACTAACACGCACATAACAAATTGGGAGAGAAGATAGAAAGCTTAACAAAAATCGATAGAAAACGTACAACAATAAAGCCAAGGTAGAACAAATTTGTACATCCTAAAATATAAACTAGAGCCTGAATGTATGACTGCCTTACCGTCTACCTTTAGGTAAACAGTTGGCAGGCGGGCGTATTTGACAACTACGTTGGCGTGTCCCATGCAATAAAAACAGGACAGGTCTATAAATAGATCCATGAGATTAATAATAGCTATAAGTGTCTTATCACTTGTCATGTTTATGGGTGTTCATACCGATGTGCTGGTTTTTACCCCATGACGCATTTTGAACCGGTGCCAAACTACAAACATCCGGTGCAATAAGACCATATAATATCGATAATGCGTAGTTTGATTGCTGCCATGTTTAGTATACATAAGTGCGAATTCGCAGAAGACAATCTTATTGGGTAAAAAGAGCGAATATAAAGTTATTTTATGGCAAGGAAGAAAGCTTATTGTACTTTTAGGTATTCAATAGTATTTTTCAAAATTCACTTGAAGTATGAAGCATTTTTTTTTCAAGAAAAATTTGATTTGAAATGAGTTTTATTAAAAATAAGTTACTAAAATTTGCGAGTAGTTACTTTCTGAGCAGTTGTAGCAGCAGGTGCAGCAACCATTTTTGCTAAATACTCTTCTATGTGAGGGCTTTGACAGTTGAAGGGTGATGCTGTTGAAGCTATCAAAGTGCACATGGAAGTCGCTATTGATCTTCAGTATCTACATGTCTCTAAATAGTTATAAAAGCTATTGAGCAACCAATTTATTTCAATCAGAACTTCATTGTATTCACTTAAGTCAAACCACGTCAAGCGGTCCACTAAAATTCCGAAAGTTCGCCGATTTTGAAAATTATCAGTTAATTAGGAAGGGGACCAGACGTATACCCGTGGTATAAATATTTCATCAAAGTTTTTTTTTTTTTTAGAGCATGATAAAATTGTCAGATTATTTTCTCATAAACTACTGGAGATAAATCAAGAAAATTTTGTGAAGTCAAAGAAAAAGGGTCGTGCTACATTACAGGTAATTTTTCATGATTCATTTGTTTAAATAATAATATTTACAAACTTTTTTGTTAAACAATTGAAATTTTTTAAGTGTTATTCACGCTAAAAATAATTTAAAAGTACGAAAACGACACAGAAAATATTCACCTTTAATAATCTGCAAAAAAAAATTTTTCTTCATTTATGCCATTCCGAAGATATTGAATTTTTTGTCCTCTCTTAAAAATCAACATCGATCGTTGCGCTTATACTTTTCTTGCGGCACAGATGTCGGGAGCTTACGAGCGCACTGCGCCAAAAGTGATGTAGCATATGTTTTACGACCATTTTTCTTTAACTTCACAAAATTTCATCGATTTATTTCAAGTAGTTTATGAGAAAATAATTTTACAATTTTAGCATGCAAAAAATTCATTAAATAAAAAAAAAAAAAAAAAAATTACGAAATATTTATATCACGTCTGCTCCTCTTCCTAATGAACTGCTATTTTCAAAATCGGTGATTATTCGAAATTTTCGTGGCCCACTTGACATTTAACCAACTTACAAATATTGCAAAGTATACTTAGTAAGCGGAAAATACCAAACAAGCCATTAGTCATATTCAGCTAAGCCAATTAAAATAAAGTAACAAAATTTTTTGAATATTCCTATATTCTTTAAAAATTTTTACAAAATATTGTTATTACATCGCTTAAATATTCGAATAAAGTACATAAAGAGCCTTATAAGTCTTATGCTCACTAGAATATAGAATTGAATTATGCTCACTAATTAGTATTACAGCGCCAACACTTAAATCAATTAAATCAATCAATCATGTCTTCAGCTCACAAACATTTTTCACGGTCGTTTTACATTCCTTAATCTCACTTTGCTATGTAAACATAGACTTGTGTAACTATGTTAACAGGTTTCAAAATTTTGAAGTTCAGAAATTTTAGAATTTTCTCTAAAAACCACAATATTTGTTTGGCTCCTTGCTTGGCCTTAATTGAAATTCTCAACACCTGTAAAACTGGTGGAGTTTATTGCTTGAATGGTTGCTCAAATTGGCAACCTCACCTAGACCTGAGGATTGCACCGCAGGAAAAAGCATTAGAGCATGAAATATTGACATACATGCAAATACATATGCGCACAAACAGTAAATCTACAAATGCGGTGGCTTTAACTGCATAAATATATGTAAGAAAATTTATTTGTATAAATGAACGTGTGTGTGCACCAACTTCCACTTCGAACAGAAAGCAAACACTTGTAATTACAGAAGCTTTCAAAACGTTCTGATTGTTGTTATTGGGCTTGCCAAGCAGCTGTTAGGTCTCGAAAGCCAACGTTGAGTGCACTTCAAGTGAAACTTGTATGTTTTACCTTCGAAAAAAATCAACAACAAAAATAAATAAAATTTTCACCAGCGCACAATTGCGTTCATGAGTGCCATATAAAGTTTGAAAAATAAGTCACCTGGGAGTAAGCACCATATTAAATTGTCAGTGTTTGTGTTGTGAGAAGTGCTTACAATCCTTATACACTGTAGTCTAAAAAGACTATAAGAAATATTGAGCTTTTAGTCAGTAATATGTGGATGTAAACTTTATGGAACATATTCCTTCCAAGGCACCATAATCTCCCCTATTCGAACGAAGGACTCGTATGTTATTATCATTACATGAGCGAAAGCTTGGAATTTTGAGGCAGAAAATAAAATAGCATAAAAGTTCATTGACTTCCTGTAGAGGGCTGCAGGATTTATTGTGGCACGACGCAAATCAAAAATTAAAGGACAAATTTTCGATCATCTGTTATGAAAATTTTATAAAATTTTTATATTTAAGTTTGCGGTTTGATAGTTTAGTGGTTATTGGCAATTTTTGGCCTTTTCACAATTTCTTTAAAGAGAAAAGATCAGTTTTCAGAAAGTCAAGAATTGCAATTCCATGGTGTTTTCAAAATCAATAAGAAAATGTTTAAAGATGTATGTATATTTTAGAAATATGTTGGAATAAAGCTTATAAGTAATATCTCTAAGCACAAAGGTTTGTCTGCTTGAAATTGAATACAGACGCCTGTAATATATATTAAGGTTAATCAACTAGTACCAAACATAAATGTGCATATATATCATAAATGTATACTATATTGTTAGTTCGTAGAAATATTAGAAACTATTTCATATTTTAGCAAAAAATATTGAAAAACCTAAGTTGTAAGATAAGAGGTTATAAAGCTTTCGTGAAGCATTAAAGAAGTTTTGGCAGGTAAAATTGCGACATATTACTTAAAAATTTCCAAAACAGTAATTTTGTGACAATAATATATACAATTTAGTTGTCGATTCCGTAAATTTCTGGAATGTAAAAATTGAATGGACAAAAAATTGTAAAACTTTGTTCATAATTTTAAAATTTTTAATTTATTTTTCAAAATCTATATTGTTCATCTCAAAGTAATCCAGCTTGGTCCCAATATATTTGTCTTTCTTTCTCAAGTACCAATTACTTTATTTTATTGACGTGTTGATTATCAGTTGATCTTGATGGCCATCCTGGGCGTGGTTCGTCGTCAAGGCGTTCTCGACTATCTTAGAATAATAAAAAGCACTTGATGGCGACAAACAATTAGCAGCAAAGGCATTTTTTAACGTTCAGGCACTAGAAATTTGATTCTGCACACAAAATTTAATGGAACTTCTTTCCTAAATAATTTCACTACTGGTAAAAATTCCCGAATGCACTTTAGACACTTCAAAAAGACAAGCGTAAACTGATTTTGATGAGACATTTGACACACATGTCACTGACAGTTTTGGGGTTTTGCCCAACATTCAAATTTACAAATTTTACTATTTTTTGGCTCACACACATAAGCTAAAATGTGGAATATATTATTTGTCTAATAACTCTAGTCGCAGTAACCTCATTAGATACTAACACATTTCTTGTCAAAATTGTCGTGACATATGTTGCATGGCTTTTTTGCAACGCTACTGAATTAATGCACCGCTATCACTTTTCTTGCCCACTACACTAGGGAATGACAATTTAAGACCAAACAATAAATTATGTATATTTTTTTATTTATGTATAAACTATGTATGAGTATGCTATATCTCGCTGAGAGGACTGCAAAGTTTATTGGAAAAGTCGTACAAATAAATTTGTGAAGAGAAAAATGTAGCAGCGTGAAAATAATGAAGGTAAAGTAAGCAATAACCATCACATATTAGAGTTCGAATAAGAAATAAGGAGTGTAGATCTATTTGGTAAGCAGATATAAAAAAATTATTCTACTTTTTTCTACCTTTTTAGCATCTGAAGACTCTCTAGTACTTTCTTTTCCTTTCTTTAGTAGCAGTATGATTCTCATCAGCTAACTGAGCAGTTGCGAGCGAGTGCGAATTCAGTTGAAAGTTACCAGACATTCTGCGACAGACACACATGACCACGAACAATTTTCGCCTTTCAGTGATTGTTTATGACATAAGGGGACGAAGAATTGCATGTAGTTAAAGAGTTTTTCCACCACGATGACCGTGTCTCCATAGACAAGCTGACGGCCTTTGCATTCCTTTACTCATCTTGTGAAAGTTGGCCGCTGAGAAAGCAATAATATTAACCACAAAAACTCAAGCATAAAGTGTACAACTTAGCCATACAGCGTTCAATCGGTTATGAAAACGAAAACAACAAACGGCTAAATATAATCGACCCAGCTTCGCTGTAGCCAACTTGGAATGACAGTGACATATTACATGGTCCTTCAGTGGGCGAAAAACATAATTTATGAACGCGCACTTCAGTCCACTAGTGAAAGGCAAACCAGTTGAATAGCCCATGCGACGTTTCTTTTGATGTATTTCTTATGAGTACTAATTCTTACTGGAGTGTATTTATAACTTATTGTTGTTGTTGTCTATCGTATCGTGTGAAGGACTCATATAAATTCATCGATTCGTTATTGAAATTACGACGCCATTTCCAGTGATTGGTTAATGTGGGAGAAAACGTGCCGCGACTAAAGAGAATTGCGAAGTGTAAGGCCTGACGTCTTAAGATTGTGCGCATTTATCAGTTGAGTTAGGGTATGACAAAAATATTATAGTTGTTAGAAAAAGAGTTCTTTATATCATTAAGTCAACTTACTCATAGTCATTTCAACTTGGTATTACTGGATCCTAAGCTTACTTTAAATAGTTGCTGTTGTGTTGTTATTATGTGATACAAAAGTGAAAGTAATTCTGTGATTAATATGTGAAACTTGAGCACCAGATGATGTAAAGAGGCGGAAGAGCCAGTACTGCGTTCCCCCCAGCCTCTTGAAACAAACATATTTCGCTAAATGACTACTTGCACGAGTACAAGATGACTTAAATAAGATGAAGATGAAGATGAATTTGTGCGATATTTAATGAATTTTCATACTGGTTGGTATGCATTTCATATATATGAACAAAGCTTTACAAAAATACACTTTGTTATGAATGTATTAAGCTCAGCTCAAACGATTCCACCATCAAGCGGCCACTTGTTTATTACTTGTATAGCAATGTGCATGTGTATGTAAATTTCAATGCTTCATTTCCAACACTCTTTAAGCGCGCTCTAACTCACAATTTTATGACTGTGGCTTTGGTTCTAATAATGAAAATTTCTGTGGAGTTGGTTGATAATAAGTTTGATTTGTTCTAGCAAACTTAATGGCAAGTTACTTCTAAGCAGCCGCTTTGATTATTTTTATGTCATAAATCTATTCTGACAGATGTTTTTGATGACCTCTTTAAAGGTCAATGTGTTGAAAATAAGTCCGTTTCCAATGCGACTCTGTAACAATGCGACTCTGTAACAGCAAACATGCATACTAACCAGAAATGTACAAAAACGAACAAGTCTATGATTTTTTCACTTTAACTGTTCTTTTCTTTTCTTGTTAAAATACTTTTAAATAAAGCGGAATCTCAACACAATGTATGACAAACTCATTTTTTTTTTTGTATCCTTGCAAAGCTTTATAGCAATGAAAATTTGTTTTTATACTCTCGCAACAATATTGCTAAAGATAGTATTATAGTTTTATTCACATAACGGTTGTTTGTAAGTCCTAAAACTGAAAGAGTCAGATATAGGGTTATATATACCAAAGTGATCAGGGTAACGAGTAGAGTTGAAATCCGGCTGTCTGTCTGTCCGTCTGTCCGCCCGTCCGTCCGTGCAAGCTGTAACTTGAGTAAAAATTGAGATATGATCTTGGTGAATCTTAATACACGTATTTCTTGGCTCCATAAGAAGGTTAAGTTCGAAGATGGGCAAAGTCGGCCCACTGCCACGCCCACAAAATGGCG